>NW_020954609.1:1529378-1560797 GCF_900497805.2 Vombatus ursinus | reverse complement strand
TAGGACTCACTTCCTCTATTAGAAGGGTGTGCCTGTGCCACAGGATTGAGAATGTGCCAACATAGCAGTTTATGCCAGTAATGACCTTTGATCATTAGATCAAAGTTTTATTCTCACTTTATATTTGAAGAAACTGAAGCCCAGAAGTTGACTTGTTTGAAATCATGACTACAAACCATATTTCCTACTGGATCCCAACACAAACACCTAATTCCTGCCTATTTAACATCACAGATTTCAGCTGAGCAGGCATCATTCCCTCCCTCTGGAGCAGATGGGGCTTCTCTTCAGCATACTCACATCTTCCCTGAACTTCACTAGTCCAACCCATTCTGCTCATGGGATTTCAGTTAGAAATCCACCCCCCCCCTTAAGGGAGGAAAGAGGAAGCAGGGAGCTTGAAGCCCACATTCCCTGTTATGTTGCCCTCTTTTTGTTACTTTTGCAAGATTCTGCCCATCTTGAGTCATCTTTCTTCCTCAATATCCAGCATTGATATTGTGCTTTCCTAAGGAATATATGACCTCACAACACCTTCAACTTTTGTCAAAGAAGCTAGTTCCTCAAAAGACCCTGGTCAAGCTAGAACTTAGCCAGGTCTCCTGCTTCCTCCCTAATGCTTGGCCTGGGATTAAGAAAAAAAAAAAAGGCAAGAATCCTTAAAAACTATTTCTTATGTTTTATTATTTTTAATAAAAAGTAAATAAAAATTACAACTTTTTCTCCTCCCCTACCTAAGACAGCCACCCACCCTCTCCCCAAACTAGTTGGGGGGAGGGAGGGAGATGGGTACAGAATCACTGTGTATTTTATCATATACATATGTATATGGTAAGAATGGTTCCAAATCCATTGCAAATACCCATCTCCAACATCTGGGGTCTAAGGTGGCTCAGAAGATTTGGAACAGGAGGAGCAAACTTTTCCAAGAACCCTTTTCCCCCGAAGGCTCACCAATATACTGTATTGAGTACTTAGTACAATATACTGCATACTGTATTGAGGGAAGAAGTGAATTCCAGCCAGGAGGTGGGTTTGGAGAGAGGAAAAAGTGACTTAGTTCAGGAAGTCTGAGGAAAAGAAGCTGCTTTAGGGCCTCTTTAGACATTAAGTTTTTTGCACGACCACAACCTGCACTACAGCTAACCCCCACTAAGCAATGGAGGCTGCTGTCCTGTGCATACATGACAATGTTTTATGACAAAGGAAAACAAGGAAAAAAGACCATTTCAACACCCTCATTTCATGATGTAAAATAGATAAAACACCAGCAAATTAAAAAGAACAGCTGCAGATAGCTACTAGGTGGTATATGTGGGTAGCATGGCCACCCGCTGCTCTAAATGTAAGCTATAGTACGGAATCTGCTACTCTGTCGGGCAGTTTTGCATATATTTCTCACCCATGCCCTTGCAAATATCCTTAAAACAGGACAAGATGGGATTACCCCATTCCCACACCACAGAAGCCCACAGTATATTCCCAGTAGCAGGGTCAATGGCATGCCACTGCTCACTCCTCCTTCGGGTGCATTGTCATTTCCCAAACTGCTGTGGAGAGTTGGTTTTATTCTTGGTTAAGGCTTCCATCATCTCCCCCAAGCTGGACACTCACTACTCAGAATCCTCTGCCATTAGTCTGGCTTTCTTCTTTTTCTTCTTCTTCTTGGTGCTCTCCGTGCCCTAAAGGGAGATCAAGAAAGTTTAGCTGGTTACACAATGTGCACTCTGCCACTCTCAAAGGTAATGCCTACTCCCTGGAACACTGTGCTCTTCAGCACTGATGTGATGAGCAACAGTTTCAGTGTATAACTCGGCCAAAGAGCCTCCCAACAGCAATCAGGTTGGACTCAAGTGCCAGGCACATTTGAGTCTTCCCAATGCAACATTATTTCCTTTCAAAAACCATGAGATTTCCCTTTAAAAAGGACAACCAAATAAACCTCACTTATCTGGAATACATACCGAATCCTTTGATTTGCTTGTGCTCTCTACCACAACTTTAGCCTTTTTCTCTTTTTTGTTTTTCTTTTTCTTCTCTTTTTTGCTGACTTCCAGTTGAGGAGCTTCACCTCCTTCTTCATCACCATCATCTTCCTCAACAGCCTCTTCCTCTTCAACACCTTCTCTATCACTATCTATTCCCATTGCTTCCTCCTCTTCCTCCATTTTACCAATTGCCTCTTCCTCACTGGCTTCTTCCTCCTCACTACTTTCTTCATCTTCTTCACCATTCTCATCGTTGTAATCCCCATAATCACTATAATCACTGTACTCAGCGTTATCATCGTCTTCTTCTTCACTCTCCCCCTCTCGTTTCCGCTATATCAAAAGCAAGCAAATCTAAAATTAAACTCAACCTTACAAGGATTAGGAAGAACAATCAAGTCGAAGAGAATGGACCAAAAGAAATCCTCCTTAACAAAAAATAAATGGAGTTAGGAAACACCTGTACAGTCCTTTATACTTATGGCATTTTCTTGATCTTCTTATCAAGCTATGAGGGAAGTGATTAAATGGTTAGAACCAAGGACTCTTAACTCCTAGTCAGAGGTGATCGGCCAGTAGGCTGCCTGTCCACCATTAACTTCTATCCTCCCCATTACCAGTCATCCTTCAAATTCTCATTCCTCAGCAATTCTCTATTTGAGGGATAGCCCTTATTCAGGTAACAAGAGCATTTCCTGAAATGCTGAGATCCTGATTTCCTATTTTTCACACAAGTCAAAAATACCACTTAACCTAAAAATAGTCTAACCATTTGCCTATCTCATATTGACATTTTCCTGAATATGTTAGACATGCAAAGCCTTCCTTAGGTTGGCTGCTCTCTTGTTTAGGCTCCTTTTAACACTGGACTTTTACTCTGTGAATGACTCCTTCGTAATATTAACGCCACCAGCTGATCCAACTCTTTCGTATTTTGAGCCTGCTTTCTTGTTAACCTGATAAGCCCCACCCCATTGCTAGTGCTTACAGCCTGGTGCTTCCCAAGTGTGCCCACAAGAGGTTTAAATGAACAGCTAAGAACAGTTCAGTCACCTTCCTTGTCTTTACTGTCTTCATGGGTTCAACTGGGACTGCAACTGGTTCTTTCTTCACAGATGCACTGAAAGAAAGGAGGTAGTGTCTTTGAAGCCAAATTCCCTGGTACTTGTCCTTTCCCCCCTTCGGTAGTACCTGAAGTCCTTGAGTACCTAGTGATGTTTGGTAAGACTGAAACCACCATCAACACACTGTGATGCTGGACAGAAACAGCTCACCATTTAATTTTGCAGACTGACTCCCTCTAAAGTCACAAGAGGGAGACTAGAAAGGGATAACTGTCTGCTTTATGGGTAACTCAAAACAAACACTAAATGGCTGTTTCCCCACATTGTCCCTCAATCAACGTGCCAAGTAAGAGAACCCACAGTACCAGGTAGTGTCTCTGAGCCGAGTCAAAGGCAACTTTACCCAAGTTAGGCAGCTTCATTGGCCCATTTCTATTTGCAGCCCCCAATTTATGATTTAGCCTACTAGTCATCAAAGTTCCCTCAACCAGTGGAGATAATGCCTGAGACTAAGTTGGTACATACTGCCACCCATATTAGCCAAAGGCTGCTAATCACCTATAGTCAACATAGTCATCCTTCCAAGCTGTAGGCGTGCTGTCATTGGGCTTTCCGTGCTTATCCAGAAGACCTTGCTTGATCATCATCTTCTTTTGACTTGCCTCATGAAGAAACAGAAAGTTAATTTTCACAATTATTTTATTAAAGGAGGAAACAAGCCTAACAGTTACAAGTGATTCTGGACTGCTTTAATGTAGCCAATGTTAAGTGAATTTTAAAAATCAGAACTAACAGAGGCCATCTTCTTTGAGTCTCAGAGCAATAGTAAGCAGGGTAGGCGATAGCTAGAAAATAGGCTGAGAGGTTGTAACCTGTCCAAAGTCAAAGCTAATGACAGACCTCCTGGTACAAAGCACTTTCTTCTACACCCTCCTGTCTCTTGAAAGAAAAGTGGGACAGCCAGAGAGAATGCTCAAAGTCAAGAGACGAGGGTCTAGTTTGTGAAACAGTCAGGATGCCAGTGTCAGTGGATCAAGGTGTAAAAAGACTGGACAGGTAGGAGGGGGCTAGGTTATGAAGGGCTTTGAATGGCAAGCAGAGCTTTTTGTATTTGATCCTGGAGGCAAAAAGGAGCCATCGGAGTTTATTGAGTGGTGGAGTGACAAGATCAGACCTGCACTTTAGGAAAATCACTTAAGTAATTGAATGGAGTGGGGAGCAACTTAAGTCAGGCAGATTACCCCTCCCCTCCCCCCAAGCTATTGCAGTGGTCCAGGAATGAGGAAATGAGGCCTGCACCAGGTTCAGAAGGATGAGGATTGAGAAAAAGATGGATTGAATCTAGCAATTAAGAGATCATTGGTAACTTTGGAGAAAGTGGGTTTGGGTAGAATGACGACATGGTTGGAAGCTGGATAGTAAGGGGTTAAGAAGACAGATGAGAGGAAGTGGAGGCACCTGTTGTAGACCACCTTTTTCAAGGAGTTACAGGCAGATAGTTAGCAAGATGGAAAGTGTAGGTTTTGTAGAGATGGGGTAAGATGTGAGCCTGTTTGTAGGCAGTACAGAAGGAGCCAGGGAGAGACTGAAGATGTGTGATTCTGAATGGCAGCAGTAACTTTTCTCCAGTATTTAGGCAATTGCCAGCAGACCTGGCTAAACACAATCAGAATCTGAAAATACATTAAGCCAATGTCAAATTCATTCTGAGCCATTAGTAAGTAGTCACTGCCAAGAAAAAAGAAACACCTCAAAGCAAATACAAATGAAAACCACAAGTTGCCAAAGTTAAATTGGCACAATGTTGCATTTACATACACATAAAGCTAATGTAACAAAGGATTCTCGCCCTCGTGCTGTCAGATTCTGGCAACACAGTAACCAATGTAGCCAACGCTGTCACTCTTTCCCTTCAATAAGGGAACAACTGTGGACCCAGCCAAGTTCCTTACAGCTCCTTCAATTGGCTCAGCAGATATCAAACAGCAACTGTCCTTCATCCAGTCCTAACCCCCGCCTCAAAGCAACAGATCCCATAAAAAAAAAAAAGAGCCAAGAGAAGCCCAAGATAAAGTCTACAAAAGTCGTGGTCATTAGGCAGAGCTTTCAGGGAGTCTGCACCACTGCATGTTCATTACAATGGTCAGAACTTATCCCTGTAATGCTTTCCCAAAGAAATAATATTCTTTTCAAATCTTGCCATCAAAGGAGTAATATAGCTGTCAGTCTCCCATAATAATGAAGGACAGAAAAGAATGACACTTAAGCCACTGTCAGATTCAACTCACCTTTGGGCCCAAACCCCATTTCCGAGGGTAAGTGTCTCTCTCCATGATCACTCTCTTAATCTTGGCTACTATACCATGGTCACAGGTAGAAATCACTGCTGTAGTCATCAAGGCAATAGCTGCACAAAGTGGAAATAAATAAGAGAATGAGAAGGAAATGGGAACACCCACTAGATCTATTCACTCCAAAGGTCAACACAGAAAAATAAAACTTCCTTATCATTTCCTTCATCACTTTCTTAGGCCTGGACAATCAAAATGATAAATCAAGCCATATCTGCAGTTTGCCTATTTCTGAGGTTAGATAGCCCTGCAGGGGACACACTCAGAGGCAAACCCCCTGTTGATGGCACTCAGTTTATATTCAAATGATCACAAATGTGGACACTGTCAAGTAAGCCCAACATCACCAGCACCTCAATTGTAACGGGTTTGACAGAAAGCATTTCCTGAAGCTCTGCCAAAGTCCATCACTACATTTGATGTTCACTATGAAAACTAGCTTGAAGATGGTAGTATGTGATCAGATTTCCATCTTTCATCTGTAGTTGAAACCTACCTACCTACCTACATACACACACATACACACACACAGTACAACATAGTAAGATGAGGAGGAGCACGGTGGCTACACAGCACAGAATAGAAACCACAACAGAACTCATGAGGTATAGGAATGCCAGTGCAACACTCAGGGAATGAGTAAATGTAATCATATTTCACATACAGGGCAAACCCATTTTTTCCAAGAGCAGTAAGGATGACAATACCCACTGAATTGTTATCTCTGGCTACAAAGAAATCTCTACAAAAACCACTCTATTAACCATTCAATAACCTGTCATGTTGGACAGATACTTTTTCTTGCACCAGTCTTAGCAAAGGAGTTAAGACTGCAGAGACTTCACTGGTCTAGTGTTTTGACAAAGATTTATTTCTTATCCTTCAACTTTCCCCAAATCACTGTTACTGAAAACAGTGCTAAGAGTTGGAAAGAGGAAGTTGCCAGGTGCTCTGCTCTTCAGTGGGTAAAGGGAGCCTCACCAGAAGAATAAGTAGGAAGGAAGGCAAAATAACTCACTGAAAGTGCTACAAGCTTCCAATCTTTTCTTCCCTTCTACTAGACTCCACCAACATAAAGGGAATGTTCACTGTTAACTGAAATCCGGTTGAGTCGAGTCGGAAATGGTTTTTAGCTAGCTTTTGCCCAGTTTCCTTGGGACTGCTGAACTTAGTGCCAAAGTTCCTCCATCTCTTACCCACACAAATGGCTTCCCCTTTGGTAGTGATGACTACAACCTCCTGATTGACTTCAATGCCATCCTCATACCGAAGAACCCCAGGAAGCATGATCTTTGCTCCATAACAGATGGCATTAACCTGTAGAAAGGAATCAGGATAAAATGTTAATTGTTTCCTTAGTGGGTTTTTTTCCCCCTTCTTGATCAGATTTCCCAGAGGCAACTCTCCATACCAATGCATATCAACAAATGTTCTGCAACTTCTAGTCTTATGAATTTCCCAAGGCATGATCAGCCAGTCAGTATGTGTCAAAAGATGGACTCAAATTCAAGTTTTCTTGGCTCCAAGGCCAGCTCACCTTCTTTCTTGAGTGGACAGTGAAAATCTCTCTCTCTGTTGGAGTTGGAGAACTATGCAGCATCTATAGTAATTTATGATCATTTGCTTTTGCACTAAAACTACATCTATGCAGCCAATCAAGTTGTGTCATATGTAAAGAGCCCTGGGTTGGCCACCTGAAGATCCAATCTTCAACTGTGCCATGGCTGCCTCCTTTTGGAGTCAGGATTAGGGTTGGAGTTGAAGGGTAGCAGTAACTTCCTCAAAGATCAGGTTAGACCAGATGCCTCCCAACTCTCTATGGCCTGAAGATGTCTAGCCTACTTAGCCCCTAGGGTTCTAAATGGCCTTTTATCTTTAGACCTGGACTTTCCTGGTTTTCTTCCTACTCCCAACTCCCAATCCCTCCCACACAGCTTTCCTCCAAAGTCTGAATCAGTTTTCTGTGCCCCCCATCACCCATCCCCCCCAAACACACACAATTTCTCTCTAGCCCTCTACCTTGTGGCCCCATTGCTTCTATAACTTCAACAACTTTCTAACTGGTCTCCTAGACTTGCTTTAAAAGCAGCCACATGACCTTGAGACTATAAAATCTCTAGTTCAGACTCGTCTTCCAAGCTCTCTTCCAACACAACTACTTTGATCATGCTAAGTTTTAAGCTTCTCTGCTTCCAGGGCCTTCTAATTGAGAAGTTGTGACCAAGGTAGGTGAAGCAGCCAAGCATGGCACCATATAAGGATAAATGAATAAGCCCCTAAAGTGTACAGCAACACTTCCCTCTCCCCCAACACTGGAAGGTTCCAAATGGAGACTAGGTGGCCACTCAGCAGTGATGTCATAGAAGGTTTTTTCCACAAGAGGCAGTGTGGTACAGTGGATAGAGAAGCTGCCCTCAAACTCCAGAAGAGCTGAGTTTAAAGCCTACCTCAGCTAGGTGATCCTCACTAAGTTCAGTGCTCTAGGCAACTTTCTCAAATCAAAGTTGGATGCTGCTGGATGGTAAAGAGTTTCATCACCCAGTGAAATCACAGGTCCAGGTCCTGCTGCTTCAATTATGATATGAACTGAAGCAGATTCTGGCTGGGGGTGGGGAACCACAACAGTTCAAAGGGCAGATTCAGCTACCATAAGATCAGCCACTTGTCAGATAGGGGTCAGATGACAAGACAACCTCTGAAATGGAACATTCCCAAAGTTCTGACAAGCATAGAAGCTTAATCAGCCTCTACTAAAAGAAGGTTAGGGAGATGGAGAGGCTTGGTCAGGGTAATAGCTTTCTGTCCTTCTCTTTTTAAATTAGTTTCCATGCCTTTCTCCTTAACTAGCTATTGTTCTGTTTTGTTTTTCCCCTGCTCCACTGTGGGTGGTTTGTCTCACACCTCTATGGAGGCCCAGTACCCAGCAGCTCTAACCATAGACAAGTAACACTTTTTATAAACAGCCTGCTGGGGAAGAAGCAGAACATACCGCACTGTCCTTCATGACCAGCCGTTTGTGGGATGTCAACAGCTTCTCCAGAGGATAAATAACCCGACGAAGGTAACCCTCATCTTTGTAATTGTCATACTGCCACTGAGCATCCAACACATCATGCATGGTCACCATGTGATCCTGCAAGGAATAAGGTGATGATCAATAGGAGCTGTGCCTCACCCCCTGGTTCTGAACTGAATCCAGAAATTCTAGCTTGCCCACTTGTACCATAAGTATTTCATTCACCAAATGTAAAATAACCTTCACAAATGACAACTAAGTGTTGTCATCTCTCACACACCCACTAAATTCTTTGAGTAATATTTCAAAGACATTTCTTCCATTCTTGAGAACTTAAAAAAAAATACTTACCTATACACATTGCAAAACAGCACAAAATCCTCAGCCCAAGTAGCAAAGTATTCTAGGATATTCACTGAAACAAAAGTCCCAGCTGGACCCTGCCCCTGGACTATCACCATACAACTACACCAGGGAGAATGCCAGGGTACAGGAGAGCATTGTAGGCTGGGTAACAAAAAGGACAGAAGTTCTTTTCCATCCTCCTTTCCCCCTGCCGTTCTTAATGTTCCAAAGTTAATTAACAGAACAGGGGAGCTTCCCTGTGCTGAACTCAACACTTTGGATATTAAAAACCTATGCGTGTTTTAAGTGTCTTGGGGGGGATGGGTGTACATCGAACAGTCCTGTCTAAAATCTGGGAGAAATAAGATTTCTCTAGAACATCTCAAATCATACCTTCTCCCCCATAACACCAGAACGGATCCGGCGAAGCTCTTGCATCTGGCCTCCAACTCCAAGTAACAAACCAACATGGACACATAATGTTCGAATGTATGTTCCAGCCTCACAGCTTACCCAGAAAATACCTAATCCATACAGATGAGGAAAACACAGTTTTAAAAGTCCATAACCCAATGTGTTTGGCTTCCTTATCCTTCTTAGGTCATCTTTGCATCATATGCTAACACCTGTGCTTTTCCCATTATTTCCAATTGCAAATGACCAAGCAAGAGAATTTCAGGTAATAGATTCGAAGGAAGGATATGGCCCCTCTAATGCTGCTAATAATTAAAAAAAAAAAAAAAAAAACAAAACCACGGTGATATCTGATTTACCTAGTCTTTTTTCAGGGTCATATTCTAACATCTTGCTCTCATAGATAGTTCTGACTCGGAGTTGTCGCTTGACAGCAGCAATGAGAGGTGGTCGCTGGAATAGAGCGCCTGTCAAAGTTTCCAATGCCTTAAAAGAAAACACATTTTAAGCATAATACACACCACTAAGACAATACAGAAAATTCCTTTATATTTAAGGGGCAGGACCCAAGTGTTAAATCCCTGAATCCAAAAGGCTGATTACAATTTGCAGCATCCTTGAAAAAGGTTAAGTTCCTTTCTAAACTTGGGACAGTCCCACAAGAACCATACTTCACACAGGGATCAATGATCTCACACAGCCATTATTAAAAATCACCCACCTGGAGTATTTTTTCCCCTCCCTTCTCAAGCCAAGATATGCTCTTTAAGCACATTTCAAAGACTCAATTTTAGACTAGGAATTTAATGACAAGCTTTGTACATCTATTATATTGGGAGAGGAATAATTCCTACTTATTACAGATGCGGGGGGAGTATGGGGGCAAAGAAATACCAAGTCACTTGCATAGCAAGTTAAAAGCACCATACTTTCCCTTGAAAGAGTTCTACCTCACCTACACTACACATTCAAGGCTGTATGAGTTCAAATGTTTATTCATATAAATATCTTAAAGGTTTTTTTTTTAAACACTGTTTACCTATATGTCATTAAGAAAAACAAAGTCAAAAACTGACAGCCTTACAATAGTAATCAAATGTCCAATCAATCTTTGATACTACAATACAGCCACGTCCTGAGAAGAGCCCTACTGGCTCTACATCTCCAAGATAAGTTTAAAGCAATCCCCAGTAGCCTTTAGAAGAGCTTAAGGAGGCCAAAGAAGGCCAATTAGAAAAGCTGTGCACTGAGAGAGACAATGTAGCCACGTGCCCTGTCTGGTGAAAGTTAGAGACCCAGCTGCAACATATACAAATTATTCCCAAGTAACAGTGGAGAGATGGAGAAATGAAACAAAGTCTAAATTTTATTGACGTCGTTGCAGAAATAAAGCACCAATAACTGATTAGGCACTGGGCCAAATGGATACACTTGCCTTTGAGGAACCTGCACTTTACTGAAGGAAAAAGAATACAAAGTAACGCAGAGCTCAGGAGAGTTGCCAACAACCTCAGAGGAGCTGAATGCAGTTCAATTCTTACGATCAATAAAAGGGACTTGCCCTCAATATTTTCCAGTGACAGCAGTTAATACCCATGAAGCCTTACCCGGGAAAGCTGAACCTCACTTTCAATAGCATTGTGCAGTCGGATAACTCCCACATACTCTTTGCCTGAAAAGAGAAGGACAATGAGGTGAGGAGATGTGGGGGTAGATAACTCCTTTGGGCTGGGCCTGCCTGATGTGCCAAACACCTGAGCACCTCCTCTCCCACTTTTGCAAGGGACCTCGGTGTTTAAGGAAACACAACTCAAGTGGTAGTTCTGTAAGCTGTGCACCAAGCCTACAAGGTTAGAACAACCCTGACCTTATTGCATTGATTAGAAAGCCTCAAAACATACCTGCACTCTGCTGAGATTTGACCAATCGGGTAGCTCGTTCTATGCACACAATTAAACAGCCAGTCACCTTCGGATCCAAAGTACCACTGTGGCCCGTCTTCTCAACCCGGAGTATTCGCCGGATCCATGCAACTACCTCATGGGAAGAGGGATTGGAGGGTTTGTCAAGGTTAATGAAACCTGTCCTAGAATGAAAATTTTTTTATAATTAAGATATTAGTATACCACTTCTTTCCCCTTTTCCTAGTATGGCACAAAGCCCCCAAGATTACCACCCAAAAGGTCATCTTACCAAATTTAATTCTACCCACCCCAGTAGTTCACAAAACATCTTTAAATGATTTTAAATGCCTATGATTAAATGGCACCAAAGAGAACATTGATTTTAAAATAAATACAAACTAAGAATAAAATTGGTCTAAAATGTAATGAAAACTTAACAAGAAAGTGATTTGTTTACCATCAGTAATTCTTTGATAACTGGGAACAATGGATGGGATAGCTCACCTTGTAGGCTGATTCACATCAATTCTCATAATTCCCCTTTACTTACATAAGCCAGTATTTGGGGGGCTTTCAGCTCATCGAATTTTCGCTTTAAAAAATTGGAGTTTTGTTTCTAAATTCGCTGCATTGTTTGAAAATGCCTTTGTAATTTGCCCAAAAAAATCATGGAACTATTTTTAAAAATTTTGGTACCATAACAGCACAACAGGATGACTAGCTATCGTCATATTTTCGTTTCTTCTGTTTTGGTACTTGGACTAGGTTCGTGGAGGTTTGTTTCATCGTCAGTCGGTTATTAACACTTTTTGCTTTCTTGTCTCTTCAAACTTCCCGATTTTACCCAATTATCCTTAATGGTACAAAAAATGTATTTATAATAAAAAAAAAGAATAGAGATGGACAGATTATTTTACACACAGTGCCAAGAACAGACGACAATCAAGGAGATGCATTCAACGATTGATTCTAGACCAAGCAACAAGCTACATTTTCGGTCGCCCGATCGATTTCTGACCAATCTCTGCATTGGTAGAATGCACACATTGTGCATGACCAGCGCAGAATGCACACATTGTCGATTGGCTTGCTGTGGGTGCTTGTCTGCCATTGCTTTGGCGCTACAAGGAAAATCTCAGTATAACAAACTCCACTTGACCAAATTACTCGTAAGGAAACTTGTTTTGTCATTTGGAGAGCACTTTCCTAGGTGCTATGCGGTTGACTCCTACCACGAGTGCAAAGGGCTACGAACCCTAACATCAGAGAAGTGTGCATCCTCCCCCTGCCCCTCCCCCTCCCTGGCCTTGTTGTGTTAGGGTGTTGTATACTGGTGAACAGGTGTGTTTGGCAATGTTTCAGGTGCACAGAGATGAGAATCACCACAGGGTAATTGCTGCTCAGTGGGAAGCACAAGAGTTGTGAAGCTCACTGCACACAGCTCCCCTCTCTCCCTCTCTTCCTGAAGTAATAACAGCATATAAACAGGTACATTTACTGAGCAACTGATCCCCAATCAGGGACTGGAGAAACAATGTCGTACCTGCTGTTTAAGCAGAATTACCTGCCACCATATTAATTCAGGTGTCATGCCACAGGCAGTCTGCATGGACATACTTCTGTTATACAGAATCTTGTCACAAAACCATCCCCCCCAAACAGGAAGGATGATATTGCTTCAAATATGTTACTTATTTTAACGGTTTTAATAGAAGATCAAGGATAGTGTGTTGAAGGTTTGAACTGAAGGGTAATGAAAAGTCACTATTGACAAAATGGCTTACCTGATATAGTCTGTAATTTCTCTCTTGAGAGGGTTAGATCCAGAAGGGAGGGGAGTATAGTGGGTTGTCCTTACATTTAGTTTATCAAAGTTCTAAAAAGCGATGACAGGATACAAATCAAACTCAATTAAGAAGTAAATTCTCAATTTTTTGATTGACCCTTTTCTAGACCCAATAAGACCAAATGGTTCCACACATGAAAATCCAATGAATAAACAAAGCCACCAAAGTCTAAACCAGGAAGTGACAACCAAAATCATTTTTCTGAGCTATCACATTGCAGATATCAGCTGCTGCGGACTTCTCGAATGGACTTGATTTGGTTTGAGAACTTTATATTTCTGCTTGTGCACTGTGGTAGCTATCAAATATTCAGGTTTCAAAATTCTAACATTCTTACCTACAGTATTGATTTCCAACCTTAGTTGGCATCGTTTTGAAATTTAAAATAATGTACCAGAGAATTTAAATGAAATGCTTTAAATAACTGATACAACTTGTGCTATTTGATTCTGATGGGGGGAGGAGGGGGAGAAGAGAGAAGGAAGGGTGACTGTACATTGTCAAAATTATGCTGCCCTCCACAGAGAATGCAGATATGGGTATTGCCTCTTTGGGCAGGCTTTATGAACAAATCAGCACAAGGAACATATCTTTCTTTAGCTAATAGATGAGAAGTTTTATAGTACAAAGAAAAATTCAATTCCCCTTTAGACAATACAAAGTGCCTTCTCGAGTTTTTGTTTAAAAAAACAAAACAAAAAAAAAACCCCAAAACAAAGCCAGTCTAGTTTTATAGAAGATATGAAAAAGTGGCAACAGACATAAAAAGTATCTAGTATTAAACAGGACTTTTTTCATAAAATGCATAAACCACATTTGTCTTACACTAGAATTTACAGGTATACAAAAGGAACCCAGTTTACAAAATTAACTGAAGTTTAGACTGTGCACAAGACTGATTCGATAAGTTAAAACACAACCAATATAAAATCACAAGTCAATCATTTGATGTATAACATTTACATTCCTTACCTTTAGCAGTAAGGGCCACTGAGATGTGTCCAATTGAATTACTTTAGATTCAGGTTTGATAAAGAATTCCCCTTCATGTTGTAGATCCTAAAGTGGGATAGAAAAGACCAATAATTACCCCTATTTCACTTTTATGATTACATAAATTTCGTCTACATGCAGATGGGACAGAAAATACTAAGCCTAACAACTGGTCCTAAAACTCTTTTGATGGCTGTGGCTCCCAAAAAAAAATGGTACATAGAACCAAGCCCGAACAAAAAGAAAAAAATGAAAAGTGCTGGCCAGGTGTGTACCAGTACTCCAGAGAAAAGAGGGAAAGGATTGCCGAGTGACTCTGAGGAGGGCCATTGGGTTTGCAAAACAGTATTTTGTGAATGCTGTCTTGAGAGTGGGCCTGAGGAATGACTACTAGAATCCAAATCTGGTGCTACTAGTTCAAGGAGCACACCATCCTGTTATTTATTTTCTAAACACGGCAAAATTCTAAAGTTAACAAGAATAAATGGCAAATTACAATTACTGGCAAGGAAAAAGCATTTTCTACTTACAGCTACATCATCTTCTCCTAATACTTTGCGCTCCTTTTTTTTCTTGTGCTTCTTTGACACAATGACAACTTTAAAAGAAAAAGGAAAAAAAACGACAGTGAACTTGAGGCATTGAGAGGGCACAGGCCCATGCAGCGAGACGTTGGGCTCTTCTAAGCCGAGAGATCGGGCTTCTTCCCAAGAACGCCCGTTAAAGTACTCACTGGGGTTTGGCCTGCCCGCACATGGTGCCTTCCCCTCGGGGCCACCACGTGGCTGCAGTCGCCCGGTACCATAGCGCTCTGACAGGGAAGCCCGAGCAGTAGCACGGGCTGCAGCCGCACCACCAGCAGCCCTACTGGGGCACACGGGGCGACCCGCTGCTAAAGGGCAGCTTCCAGGGGTGCCCAGGCCATCCTGTCCGTCCCCTGAGCTCACAGCCTGCCCCACCGGGCCTTCTCCCCCCCCCCCCCCCCCCCCCCCCCCCCCCGCCCGCCCCCCCCGGGCCTCCCCCCCCCCCCCCCACCTCCCGCCCCGATCGGCCAGCTCCGCCGGGCCCCTGCGGTCGGCCTGCCTGCCCCTCTGGAGCCCAGGCCCGCCTGCCTCCCCTGCCCCGGGGCCCGAACGCGCCAGCCGCCGCCTCCTCTCTATCAAAGAGAGTCTAAGTAACAATATGTAAGCCAGGCAGCCGCAGCCGCCTCCCTATGGCTCGAGCCGAGTCGGGCTGCCAAGCGCTGCGCTTCAGGCGCCGTCCGTCAGCATCCAAGGTTCGTGAGGCCTAGGACGAGCGAGCGGCTCCAGACAGCTGGGGGCCAAGCCGAATCGCACCACGTCGGAGCTGCTAGTGCCCGGGCGGTGGCCCCGGGCCCTCCTCAAGCGCGCGGCGCGGCCTCACTCGGCCGCACGCCAAGCTCAGGCCCTGCCCCGGCCAATGGCACTCCGCCTGAGCTCCCCCCACGCGCCGGGCCCTACGTGACCCGCTCCCGCACGGACGCCAACGACGTCCGGGTCCAGGAGGCCTCAACGGCCCCTCCCGCCCCGAAACGGCGCGGGGACCCTTTCTTACCGTCGCCGTCCGCCATGTTGGTGGCCACAACTAGGGGCTTCCAGCCCGCGTGCTCTAGCCCGGCGCTGAGGGGAACGACTAAAGGCAGCCCGCTTCCGTCCCGTGAGGCAGTGCGGGCCAAGAACCGGCCCCCTTTAGCGTCAGGCTGACGCGTGACGTTTCAGGGCCCGCGCCAGCAGACCAAAGGCTGAAGGCGGTGCCCCTGACCAGCACTCGCGTGCCTGATTGGCCACCAGAGCGGAGGGCACAGGGCGCGCTCCCGGGAGAGCGATGGGCGGCTAGGAGCTGGCTGCGCTCGCTCTGGCTCTGACGCAGTCGCCACCGCTGCCCCCAAGCCCCGCCGGGTCGGCCAGTGTGACCCTGGCCTAGTCACATCACGTCTCTGTGCCTCAGTTTCCTCAGGTATAAAATGACAGGTCTCACCGCTTGGCTCTCGTTCTTATGAGCTTGCCTAGTAAGCTGATCCGATATCCAGAAGGCCTGGCGTCCGGCCCTGTCCCCTGCCAGCCTCTGGCTCCAGACTTCCAGGCTGGGCGACCAGCCCCGTGTGACAGCCTTTCCCCTCCCCTCCCCTCCCTTCCCTGGCCACTGTCAGGGACCCCGCGGACCCGACAGATGCTGCTGATCTGCATTGGGAGGGGATGTTTCCTCCGGGGGAGTGATGGAATCAGAGCTCCAACCCACTCCTCACCCCAATTTAGTTGCCATTAGCCTTTTTTTAGGCTCCTACTATATGCTTGTGCTAGGAATATAAAGGCAAAAAATGAAACCTTTCTTATCGTCAAGGAGTTTAGATTCTCCCAAATTCCAAAAGGAAACAAATGACTAAATACAAAATAATTGGAGGGGGAGAGAGCACTTTAAGTTGGGCTTCACAGAGGAGGTGGCACTTGAACTGTGCCTTGATGTCCCACAGATGAAGCCACAGTTCAGACATGGGGAGGTGATACCTATGGCCTGAACGATGAAGTCAGTGGGGTGGCACATCATTTATAGGAAACAACCAAGAGTACAGTTGAGCTAGAATGGGAATAATGTGAAACAAGACTAGAAAGATAGCTTGGAGCCAGATTATGGAGGACCTTAGCCAGGCCAAGGGGTTTGAATTTTGTTCTAGAAGCAACAGCAAGACACTGAAGGATTTTGAAAAGATGAGTGATATAGCCAATTCTGTGCCTTAGGAAGATTATTTAGGGAGTTGTATGAAGAAGGATGGATTAGAATAGGAAGAGACCACTTAAAAGACTGTTGCAATATGTAGTTCAAGGAAGAGGTGAGGGCCTGGACTAGGGTTTGGGGCATGTGAATGCGGCAAAGGAAACAAATGCAAGAGATGGTGGGAAGCTAGAATTGACAGGACTTGTTCATAGATTAGAAATCGACAGGAAGGGGGTATGAGAGATCAGGAAAAATCTAAGATAACTACAAAATTTGGAACCTAGTTAAATGGGAAGATAGGGAACAGAAATGGGGGAAGTAGATGGAGACATCTGTTAGGGAATTGGAGATGTGCAACTTAAATTCAGAGGAGATTTGGGAGGCACCCATGTACAGATGATAAAGTCAGAAGATTGGATGAGATCTTCAAAGATAGTATAGAGAGAAAAGAGAAGCAGGCCCAGGACAGAGCCTGGTAGGGAGGCTGGGGAATTAATGACACAGAGCTAGGAATTAAATGAAACGGGCAGGAGGAAGAGACATTGTAAAGAAAAGGTTGGTGGGGGTATAGAAATTATACTGGTGAGAAGGTCGAAGGTACAGGAGAGAAGAGACAAAGATAGCTGAGGTCTTGGGAGAAGGGAGGTGCTTTTGAGGTTAAAAGAGAAACTTTTGGCCAAGACCAATCTACTTAATTTCTCCCTAGCTTTAACCCCATAAATCCTGCAGCAGAAGCAATAACTTCTGAGACTGTCCCAGGTTACATGGTACTTATATGCTATCTCTCTTCAGAAGCACAGGGAATTTTTGGACTTATAACTGGCAGAGCATATCACATAAGGAAGCAGAAATACCTCTTATCTCCAAACCTCTTAATTCTAGATTTAACTGTTCAAACCCCAGCCTTCTCTCTGTCAAATGAGAACTCACAAGTCTTTATCACTCCAAGAACAAACACAGTGAGGCAGTTGGTACAAAATACTATCTAGCTCTATTTTATAGAGGAACAATGTTATTCAGAAAGCTAAGGTGACTCTCACAAAGTAACAAGTAAAAGTGTTAGTGAGTGTCAGGTTTCCTGATTCCAAGCCCTTCGGGCTTTCCACCAAACCACAGGGCCTGCCTCTCATGTTTCTACAGAGAACAGCAACTCAGTATTCAACATGTTGCTTATTCTGATTTGGATTGGTTTCAGAGTAACATTTCTTGTCTCAATTGTTTACAAGAATAGTATGTCTAGCTTTACAGAAAAGCCCTCAAACCACTTCAGCAAACATTTACAAAGCACCTAGTATGTGCCAGGAACTCAAGCAAGCCCTATACCTTAAGGTATTAAGGCTTCAGGGTGGCCTCTTAGAATCCTCTTAGAACTAAATACCTGAAACTGTGCCTTTCTCTCCCCATGCTTGAACTCTGTACATTTTCACAGTACAACAAGGAAACTGTTCTGTTGTGTGAGTGTGTGTGTTTGTGGGGGGGATTAAAAAAAACTACAGCTCTAAAATTTTGGGGCAGCTAGGTGGTGCAGTGGATTGTGCACTGACTCTGGATTCAGGAGGACCTGAGTTCAAATCTCATCTCACACACATAACACTTAATAGCTGTGTGACCCTGGGCAAGTCATTTAACCTCATTGCCTAGCCAAAAAAACAAAAAACAAAAAACCTACAGCTGGGGGGGGGGGGGGGGGGGGGGGGGGGAGAGAGAGAGAGAGAGAGAGTGTGTGTGTGTGTGATATCTTCAAAATCCACTTCAAGTCTCACTTCCTCCATTCCCCAACTAATAGTTCCCATGGTTCTAGCCTTTTCTTTCTCTGAATTTTGATTGTAGTATAGACAAGCAGTCCCTAACTGGCAGATGAGTTCATAGAAACTTGAGTTGAAAAAAACCTTGAAGGACAGTGAGCCCAGGCCACATATGAAAAGAAATCCCTGTAAAACATCCCTGACAAGTGACTGTCCAGCCTCCACCTGAAGACTTGTGAGAGGGAACTTGGTACCAAGGTGGCCCATTTTACCTACCTACTTTGTTTTGTTCGGAAACTGTTCCTTGGCTCAATTTACCCTGTCCGCAGCTTCCCTCCATTGCTCTGGGGCCACAGCTAATCCTTCTTCCACTGGACAACTCTTCAAATATTTGAAGTTAGCTATCAGCTCCACCTCCACTAAGCAGTTTTTTCCTCCTAGCTAAATTGATCTGACAACATCAGAACATAGTAGGCCTATCAACTCTCTCCTTGAAGATACACTTCTATTAATGCAGCCTAAGATCAAATGACTTTTTCTGGATGACACTAAATTAACTATTGTATCACAATTAGTTTGCAATGCTCTAAAACTCTCAGGCCTTCACATTAACTGGTGTTGAAACATGCTTCCTCCAGTCTGTTGATTTTTGTAACCTACAGATAGCATTTTGCATTTATTCACATTAAATTTTATCATTAGATTCAGTCCATTGTTCTAATCTGTTAAGATACAATAGAAAATAGAAAGATAATCCTAAAATATTAGCAACCCCTCCCTGTTGATCATAAATAGTATGATACTTCAGGGGACAGAATTAGGAGCAATGGCTGCATATTTGGAAGAGGCATTAGGTTTAAGAAATGAATTTGTTACAAAGAGAACTAGCCCCAAGTGAAATAGACTACTTTGGGAGGTGGGGGGGCTCCCTCATTGGAGGGCTTCAAGCAGAGGCTGAATGATTATTTGTTGTGAATATTGTAATGGGGATTTGGGAGGAGATACAGGTTGGACTAGATGATTAATGTGGCCCCTTCAAACTCTGAAATTCTGTGATTTGGTTGTGACATCACTGATAGTGGACATGCCCTGCAATGGTGCAGATAACAACCCATCCATAATGTCTCCTGGCAAAACCTTGTCCCTGTGCTTCCTTCCTCAAATCTATACCAACTAAATGTGCAAAGCACTGTGCTAAGCATTAGGGAGACACACAGAAAAATAAGACATGCCCCCTCCTTAAGGAGCTCTAATTCTAATGGGAGTGACAAGATCCTATTTATCAGCTCAATATTACTAAATAAGCATTTATTAAGTGCATACTGTGTGCAAGGCCCTGGAGATGCAAAGGCAAAAACACAAGTCACTGCTCTCAAGAAGCTCACATTCTCCTAGGGGCTCACAATGGTTCAAAGCATGTACCAAGTGATTTCAGGAAGTAGGGGGAAGTGCTAACCCCAGAGCGAGCGGAAAGGCCTCATAAAGGAAGCAGGGGAGCCTCAAAAGGAGCCAGAGGTGGAGGCAAGCCAAAAGTGCATACCACCCAAGCTGGAAAGGCTATGCAAAGGTACGGAGTGGGGATTTCCATTATAGGAGATGCCAAGTTTGGCCAGAACAGCAAATATGGGGGAGTAATGTGTGAGTATTCTGGAAAGACAGCTTGGTGTACTTTATTCTGGAAGCAATAGGGAGCCACCAAAGCTTCTGGAGCAGAAGAGTCACATGGTGAAATCTGAGCTTGAGAAACTTTTGGGGGGTGGTTGTATAGAGAATAGGTTGGAGAGGGGAGCAAGGGAGACCACAGAGGCAGCTACTACGGTAGTGTAGGCAAGAAGTGATATGTGCAAAGGGGAGAGGAGAATGGGAGAAATGTAGAGGCAGAAGCAATGAGAATTGGGGACAGCTAGGTGGTGTAGTGGATAGAGCTCCAGCCTTGGAGTCAGGAGAACCTGAGTTCAAATGAGGCCTCAAGACACTTGACACTTACTAGCTGTGTGACCCTGGGCAAGTCACTTAACCCCGATTGCCTCACAAAAAAAAAAAAAAAAGCAATGAGAATTGACCTGGACTGTTACAATAGCCTCATCTTTCCCTGCTCCATCCTCCTTCTACTCAGTCACTGAGGTGATTTTCCTCATGTCTGCATATCTCAGGTCTGATCATGTCATCCCCCCCTACTCAATATACTCCAGTGGCTCCCTATCACCCCCAGGAGCAAATACAAAACCCCTTCATAACAAGCACTCTCTTAACCTTCCCAGTCTTTTTCTACCTTACTCCTCAACATGTACTCTTCAATTCCAGTGACACTGGCCTCCTGGCTGTTCCATAAACAAGACACTCCATCTCTCAGTTACAGGGATTTTTCTCTGGCTGTGTTTCCCAAGCCTAGAATGCTATCTTTCCTCAACTCCACCTACTGGCTTCCTTTAAATCCCAACTAAAATCCCACCTTGTACAGGAATCCCTAATCCTTCTTTAATTCTAATGCCTTCCTTCTTTAATTATTTCCTATTTATTTCCTGTATATAGCTTGCCTTGTGTATATTTGTTTGCACGTTGTCACCCCATTAGATTGTAAGCTCCTTGAGAGCAGAGACTGTCTTTTGCTTCCTTTTAAATCTCCAGTGCTTAGCACAGTGCCTGACGCATAGCTTAATAAATGTTTATTGATTGATCAATTGATTGATGAAAGGTTGAGGATGACTTTGAGGTTATGAGCCTGGGTTCTGGAGGGATAATAGAGAAATAAAGAGGTTAGGAAGAAGGGTGGGCTTAAGGTGAAAAATTATGAGTTCTCTTTTGGACATGTTTGGTATGCTTATGGCCCAATAATATTTAGGAAGCAATTGGTAATATGGGTCTATTTCTTGAGAAACAGATGAGAGCTGAATGTGTAGATTTGGAAGTCAGCTACAGAGATGATAGTTGAACCCATGGGGGCTGATGAAATCACTGAGAGTGTAGCTAGACTATATAAGAGAAGAGGGGCCCAGTACAGAGACCAAGGGCACATCTACACATAGATCAGATTCCAGTGAGAAAGAGAATCAGTAAAGGTCAGTATCACAAAAACCCAGGGCAGAGAGAATATTCAGGGGAAGAGGGCCATCAAGTGCCTCCACCAAGAGATTTTAATCCCTCAAGGGTCTTACCATCCATAGAGGGAAAACCTAGTAGATTAAGAATGTCCATTGTCAGACACATAGTACTTACTAGCTGTGTGACCCTGGACAAGTCACTTAACCCCATTGCCTAGTCAAAAAAGAAAAAAGAATGTCCATTGTCCAGACAAAGTGATGTAACTGGATGGACAGACCCCTAGATTTTGTGAATCTGTAACCAAGATCTGGTACAGACACTGAGGATGAACAACAAACTGGGCCCATGACTGATTTGGAGGAAGAGAAGAAACTGGATTGCCATTGGAAAATTACAGAGTGTTTTTAATGACCCCTGTTTCTGTGCAGGGGTGAGAATAGAAGCCAGATTGTAAAAGGTAGAGTAGTGAGATGTGGAGGCAGTCACTGAAGACAACTTTTTCTAAGAATTTGACTGTGAAAGAGAAAAGAGGCATAAAAATTCCTGGAGGGGACAGTAGGATCAAATGAAAGTTTTGTTTCCTTTTAAAGAACAGGGGAGATCTGGCTATGTTTGTGGGAGGTAAGAAAGGAGCCAGTGGATAAAGAGACATTGAAGATTAAAGAGAGGGAGTGGATAATTGAAGGGTCAAGTTCCCTGAGGATATGGGAGCAATTACTTAGTGGTAATATACTGTGCCTTATTCAAGTGCACCATATACTCTCCTATTGGCCTTTGGGTGATGTGCAAATTTAATCTTCAAAGACTGTGCTATTTCATGACTTGTAACATCACTAGAATAGTATTGATATTAAAAATATGAGCCTTTGTTTTTGAGAAAAGTTTGGGGTCATTAAAAACACTCTGTAATTTTCCAATGGCAATCCAGTTTCTTCTCTTCCTCCAAATCAGTCATGGGCCCAGTTTGTTGTTCATCCTCAGTGTCTGTACCAGATCTTGGTTACAGATTCACAAAATCTAGGGGTCTGTCCATCCAGTTACATCACTTTGTCTGGACAATGGACATTCTTTTTTCTTTTTTTTGACTAGGCAATGGGGTTAAGTGACTTGTCCAGGGTCACACAGCTAGTAAGTACTATGTGTCTGACAATGGACATTCTTAATCTACTAGGTTTTCCCTCTGTGGATGGTAAGACCCTTGAGGGATTAAAATCTCTTGGTGGAGGCACTGCAATATTTCAGGCTTTGATGTAATTGGCCCAATGTAAACAGGAACATCTGGAAGACCTCACTGTCTATAAAGGTTCCCTTCTCTATCTGGATGCTTTGCACCAGGCAGCCTCTATGACAGGGGCAAACTCCTTTGAATGAAATGGTGAATATATATTGTTTTCCTAGTTTATACCTCGCTTGATAATAATCAGAAGGTTATCAAAGTTACTTCTCTTGTTGTATATGTCAAGGAATCTTATATGATTGTTACATATTCATGGTAGACAACATATTGGAGGAAAGCCTTTAAGGAAACACTTTGTTCTATCAAATCAAATTCCAAATTTACACTAAGTATTGATTTATAAGGGCAGGTAAGCCAACCTAGCTAGTAACTTGAGAAAGATACAGAAGGTAACATGTGCCAATCAAGTCAAATCACTCCCACCACTACCTGGACTACTAATGAAGACAGACTAGGACCTTGAGCCCAAGAACCTTGAGTACACCAGTGCCCTCCAGACCACTGGCCCTACTTCCAGCTTGAGACCTAGAGACATCATTGAAGGGAACAATCACTGTGGAGAAGAGGCCCTTCCTTGCCTCCAGCAACACTAACTGCTGACCAACTGCTGACCTGCCACCAAAGGGCAGGTAGGTGCCCAGGAGTGATTGAATCCCCCAGAGTACTGATACTACTTCCAGCCCAGCCCCCTCCCCAATCCCCACTTCCCCACCCCCAACATCCTCCTGGGAAGCAATCCCCAGAGAGATGCAGCCTGACCACTGCTCCTGAAAGGGCTGTAGCCAGAGCTCCTAAAGACCCTGAAGAGAAAATGGTCATCACCAAAGTCCTTGGCCATGTCAAGTGGTTCTACACCAGAAACTGATGTCATTTTATCTGTAGAAATGACCATATGCTTCGCCACTGTCCCCTAAGGCCCATGGGACTTTTCTGGCTGACTTGTAGCTGAAAGCTACAATGTCCTGTCTCCCCCATTTGAAACAGGGGCTGGCTTACTCCTCTATTTGCCCCTCCAATGCTTAGTGCAGGGCCTTGCACATGGTAATTGCTTCTTTTTTTCTTTTTTTTTAAATTTTTTTTTTGTTTTCAACATTTACTTCCACAAGATTTTGAGTTCCAAATTTTTACCCTGTCTTGCCCCTCCCCCCACCCCAAGATGGCATGCATTCTAAATACCCCTTCCCCTAGTCTGCCTTCCCTTCTATCTCTCCCCCTCTTCTCTTATCCCCTTCCCCTTCAATTTTCCTGTAGGGCAGGATGGATTTCTGTACCCCATTTCATATATTTCTTATTTCCCAGTTGCATGTGAAAACATTTTTTTTAAACATGTGTTTTTAAAACTTTAGGTTCCAAATTTTCTCCCTTCCTCCCTCCCCACCCACCCTCATTGATAAGGCAAGCAACTCAATATAGGTTATTTATGTGCAGTTATGCAAAACACTTCCATAGTAGACATGCTGTGAAAAACTAACTCTATTTCCCTTAATCCTATCCCACCCACCCATTCATTCTATTCTTTCTTTTGACCCTGTCCCTCCTCAGAAGTATTTGCTTCTGATTACTCCCTTTCCCAATCTGCCCTCCTCTCTATCATTCCCCTACTCTCTTGTCCCCTTCCCCCCTATTTTCCTGTAGGGTAAGACAGATTTCCACACCCAATTGAGTGTGTGTGTGTTATTCCCTCCTTAAGTCAAATCCTATGACGATAAGATTCACTCATTCCCTCTCACCTTCCCCCGTTTCCCCTCCACTGTAAGAGCCTTTTCTTTTCTGTTTTTTTTTTTCCTGTGGGATAATTTACCCTGTTCTACCTCTCCCTTTCTCCTTCTCCTAGTATATTCCTCTCTCACCCCTTAATTTTATTCTCCAGATATGACCCCTTCATTTTCAACTCACCCTGTGCCCTCTATCTATCTATCTATATTTATACATACATACATATAATTTTTTCCCCTCCAACTACCCTAATACTGACAAAGTCTCATGAGTTACAAATATCATCTTTCCATGCAGGAATGTAAACAGTTCAACCTTAATAAGTCTCTTATGATTTTCTCTTTCCTGTTTACCTCTTCATGTTCCACTAGAGTCTTGTATTTGAAAATCAAATTTTCTATTCAACTCTGGTCTTTTCATCAAGAATGCTTGAAAGTCCTCTATTTCACTGAATGACCATTTTTTCCCCTGCAGGATTATATTCAGTTTTGCTGGGTAGGTGATTCTTGGTTGTAATCCTATCTCCTTTGCTCTCTGGAATATTATATTCCACGCCCTGTGGTCCCTTAATGTAGAAGCAGCTCAATCTTGTGTTATCCTGATTGTGTTTCCACAATACTTGAATTGTTTCTTTCTGGCTGCTTGTAATATTTTCTCCTTGACCTGGGAACTCTGGAATTTGGCTACAATATTCCTAGGAGTTTTCCTTTGGGGATCTCTTTCAGGAGGAGATCAGTCGATTCTTTCAATTTCTATTTTGCCCTCTGGTTCTAAAATATCAGGACAGCTTTCCTGGATAATTTCTTGAAAGATGATGTCTAGGCTGTTTTTTAGATCATGGCTTTCAGATAGTCCAATAATTTTTCAATTCTCTCTCCTGGATCTATTTTCCAGGTCAGTTGTTTTTCCAATGAGATATTTCACATTGTTTTCTAATTTTTCATTCTTTTGGATTTGTTTTACAGTGTCTTGATTTCTCATAAAGTAACTAGCTTCCAATTGCTCTATTCTAATTTTTAAGGAAATATTTTCTTCAGTAATCTTTTGGACTTCCTTTTCCATTTGGCTAATTTTGCTTTTTAGGGCATTCTTCTCCTCATTGGCTTTTTGGACCTCTTTTGCCATTTGGGTTAGGCTAGTTTTTAAGGTGTTATTTTGTTCAGTATTTTTTTGGGTCTCCTTTAGCAAGCTGTTGATTTGTTTTTCATGATTTTCTTGCATCATTCTCAATTTTTCCTCTACTTCTCTTACTTGCTTCTCAAAATTCCTTTTGAGCTCTTCCAAGGCCTGGGACTGATTCATATTTTTCTTGGAGGCTTTGGATGTAGGAGCTTTGCCTTTGTTGTCTTCTTCTGGTTGTATGTTTTGATCTTCTTTGTCACCAAAGTAAGATAATATAGTCTGACTCTTTTTGGGCTGGTTACTCATGATCCCAGCCAATTACTTGAGTTTTAAACTCTGTTAAGGTAAAAGTCTGCTTCCAATGTGAAGAGTGTACTGTCCCAAGCTTCGGGGGTTTGTACAGCTGTTTTCAGAGGTACTTCTGGGGACCTGTGAATTTTCAGTTCTTCCAAGGTGGTACGATAAGGGGCGAGATGTTTCCTCTCCACCACCACAACAAGCTCCACCTTATCAGAGGTCCTTCTAGCCCCAGGACTGCCCCTCAGAGCTGTGACCCAGATCCAAGCACAGGCAAAGCAAGAGATTCCTGCCTCAGCACTGGCAAAGAGATCCTTGCAATCCCCCTCTGATCAGCCACTCGATTCCCCCTCAGTCTGTGGGCCAGAAGCTCAGGAAACAGCCGTGGCCCCGGGCCGCGCTCGAGACTTGTGGCTGAGACGTAGCTCCTCTGTCACTGCAGTTCCAGACTTTTCCCACTGACCTTCCACGTTGTCTTTGGCATTCCTGGGTTGAGGAGTCTGGAAACCACTGCAGCTGCCCATGATTCAGTCCTCTGATGCCTGCTCCAGGGTCATTGTGGCCTGTGCGCCCACTGATCTCCTCTCCCCGCCCAGCGAGATATACCTTTCCGATCAACCATCCAGGCTGTCTTTGGCTGGAAACTTGTTTCACTCTGTTTTTTTGTGGGTTCTGCTGCTTTAGAATTTGTTTAGAGCCATTTTTTTAGGTATTTGGAGGGCTTTGGGAGAGAGCTCAAGACAGTCACTGCTTTCCCTCTGCCATCATCGTAATTGCTTCTTAAATGTTTTTTCATTCATTCAACAATTAATAAACACCTTTCAGCCACTAAAACCTTGATCTTTATATCATTTAACAAAGTCTGTTTCCTTCTACTTTCATCAAGGGGTGCTCTCAATGTCTGTGTTGATTATTCTCAGGAAGATTTTGTAGAAATGGGAAAGTAAGTATGTGAATGGGTTAGGAGTTATTATTTTCTTGATCACTTCTGAATAATCACAAGTTCCATATCCCTCCTTCCCTCCCTACAACACTTACTATCTTCTCCTCTTTTAGATAATTTGAGAATAGATCCCTCAACATCCTCAAAACTGTTGTTGCCTAGAACATGGAACATGTTCTTGTGTATACTTTAGTCTAGTTGTTCTTCCTAGTTTGGTTTTCTTTAGTGACATTTCTATTTCCTCATTGAGGATCATGATGTCAAAGTATGAATGTGGTAGCTCCATTGGAATTCATGGGGAAAAGAGTAATAGAAATCTTTACAGGTCTTTTCTATGCATTGTCTGTTTGCTGTCCTCATTGTTAAATGCCCTCAGGATGATCTAACTTAGTTGGGTCTCTTGTCAAACTTTATACATTTGTTTTTCTCTCTGTCACATCTCAAAGTTTTATGACACAATATTGCCCATAATTTTCCCCTATCTTCCTCTGTAAGATGTGACAAGTAATCCAGGCATGCTGTCAATGCTTGTAATGCTTAATACTGGGGCAAGGCTAAGGTTGGTGGAGCACTTGAGTTCAATAGATTGTTGTGGCAGCCATGCTGTAGCACTAAAGCAAATCAGGGGGTCACTCTAAGTCTGGCAAAAATTTGGGAAGCCCTTGGATTTGGAGGGCCGAAGTAATTCAGATCAGAAAAACGGAGCAGGTTCAAACATCCAGGCCAATCGGTATCAAGATCAAGCCCATAAGTGGACTGTACTTCTGGTCTGGGTGAGATAGGGATACCCAGTTAAAAAATTTTTTTTTCTACAAATGAATTATGTTCTAAGTCCATGTTATTATTGCCATCACAGAGGTGGCTGGTGGCAGAGTGTTGAAAGTAGAGCATGCTAGACCTAGAGTCAGGAAGGACTGGGTTCAAATCTGGCCTCAAACAATTGCTAGCTGTGTGACCCTAGGCAAGTCACTGCATCTCAATTTTGTCTGTAGGTTTCTCAGTTGTAAAACAGAGAGAAAAATATTACCTACCTCAAAAGGTTGTTGGGAGGATCAGTGTCTGGCACATAGTAAGTGCTCCATAAATGCTATTGTCATATCTCTCTGTTTGGAAAGAACTTTCACCTCTAAGTTTCCATGCTTTCTCCTAGTTCTCCTCCTACCTGCCTGACCACTCTTCAGTCTGGATCTCTATCCAAGTCATACTCACTAATGTAGGTATCCTCCAGGGCTCTGTTCTGAGCGTTCTTCTCTTCTTTTTCTATACTGTTTTGCTTGATGATCTCATAAGCTTCCATGGATTCAATTATCATCTCTATGCAGATGATTCCCAGATCCATAGAGCCCTCTCCAACCTTTCTCTGAGCTCTAGTCTTACATCACCAAATGCTTCTTGGATATCTCTTAACTGGATATCCCGTAGACATCTCACACTCACCATGTCCAAAACAATTCATTCCTACTCCCAACAAACTCTCCCCTCTTCCCAACTTCCTATTACTGTTAAGGGTACCATCATCCTCCTAGTCATCCAGGCTCACAATCCTACTGTCATTCTTAATTCCTCAATCATATTCACCCCACATATCCTATATATTGGCAAATCTTGTTGTTTCTTACTTTCATGACATTGTATATGTGTGTACACACACACACACACACACACACACACACACACACACATACACACACACACATATCTCCTTCACTCAAACAGCTACCATCCTAGTACAGGCCCTCATCACTTCTTCCCTAGACTATTGCAATGGACTTCTAATTGGTCTCCCTACCCCAAATCTCTCCCATCCCAATCCATTCAGCTGTCAAATAGATTTTCCTAAAGCTGACCATGTCACCTCTCTAAACTCCAGTGCCTCCCTATTACTTATAGGAACAAATACAAAATTCACTGTTTAGCATTTAAAGCCCATTACAAACCAAACATTTTCTTTACTCCTTTCTGCATATTACTCCAGATACAATAGTCTAATTATACACAAACAATTTGGAAACTAATCTCACATCTGCAACCAAAGTGTGCCAAAATATAATCAATTTTGCCCACCACAAAAACTTAACAAATCAAACTGAATTTGAATTGAATCTACAAGTTTTGAGAGTAAGCCGTCAACGTCTTCCTCCAAGTGCTTGATAATAACATGGAACTTGCTGAAATACACTTGCATCACTGAATTGCTATGCTTTTCTTTCTTTTACAACAAGCCAGGGCCTGTGCCAGGCACACCGAGGCTACAAAGATAAAAACCCACATAGTTCTTGCTCTCAAGATTACATTATCCTTGAAGTGTGTCCAGTTGGTGGACATTTGAAGAAGGAAAAACATGAAAACCTGGGGGTTTGGGAAGCCTTCATGGAAGAGAAGAACCTTGAGCTCAGCTTTGAAGTAAACTAAGGATTCTGGGAGGTGAGGATAAGGAAGGAATACATTCCAAGCAAGAGTGATGGATATGGAATGCTGAGTTCAGGGAACAGTAAGTCCAATCTGTCTGGTATGTACAATAGGAAATACTACTGTGACTAAAGCTTAAAACATAGGAAGTGCCCTAAGATTCCAAGAACGGTAGAGAGCCAGTAAAAGTTGTTTGCTCAAGGGAGGGACATGGTCAAATTTGTACTCTAGGAATATTAATTTAGTAGGAGGATGGATTAGAGAGAAGAGAAACTTGGGGGGCATAGAGACCAATTAGGAGGTTCTTGCTATATAATCCAGGTGAGAGGTGATGAGGCCCTGAACTAGGGTGATGGCTTTGTGAGTCAGAGGAGGAAATGAATGAGAGAGAGATGTTCCAGAATTTAAGGCTAGCATGGGTTTCCAGAGGGCCTAGTAGAATGGGAGAGCAAATAATAATTTGACTATAATGCAGAGAAAGCGTACAGAGAAAAGGAGTAAGGCTGAGCTGGATGAACAGGAGAAGTCCAGGACAGGAGGAAAGGGGTGGGGATAGGGGGAAGGGATGGGAAAGAGAACTTTGGACCCCTCAGGACAAAATTCTCACATGGGGGGTGGGGAGGATGTCCTTTACCAGCCAGAGGTTGGAGGAAGAGCCAGTATGTGGGGCTCCCATTCCCCAGCGTAGGATGTCCACCAAGCATCAGCTTCTTTCAAAGCTGTTCCCATGCCAAGCCTAGGACCGGGCCTGGGACTTCCGACCAGTTCATGTGGCAATGCTGTAGCCTCTTCCTGGCCTGGAGCGCCTGCGAGATGGAGATTGCTCGCGCTCAGCCTGGGGGCCGCGCGGGTCCGAGTACCTTTGTAGCCTGCTGGCCTGGTGCTGCCGATAGTGGCGACTGGGCCTTAGTCCGGGCCCTGGTCCAGGCTCTGCTCATGGTCCTAGTCGTAGCCCTATCCCTGGCCTTGGTCCTGGCCCTGGTCCTGGCCCTGGCCCTGGCCCTGGCCCTGGTCCTGGTCCTGGCCCTGGTCCGCTGGGCTTTACACTCATACTGCCCGAGACGCACACAGGCAGGAGGCCGGGAGCGAGCACCCTTTGGCGCAGGCCTGCTGCTGCCTCAGCCCGGCTCTCAGCTGCTTTGAGCGATGCAGGCTCTCCAAGCAGCGCGGTGGCCGCCGCCGCAGCCCCTCAGTCGCCGCCTCCCATCCACCGCCTCCCAGTTGCAGCCGCCTCCCAGCCTCCGCCTCCCGCGCGCTAGTCTGTGGGCCCGGCTTTTCTGTGGCGTTTCTCTGAAGCAGAGTCTCTTGGACAATGTGTGCTTCCTCCTTCCGGAAGGGCTTGACCATTTCACCACTTTGACAAGACACTTTTTCAAGGTGGGGGGGGGGGGGCGGCGGCAATCAGGACCAACCATTTAGTCCCAGTCATTGCTTCCGTCTGTTCTACAAAGAATTTGACTTTTCTCTGCTGCCAAAGTGAATCTGGTTAGCCTAGGGGACAGTTGGATCACAGAGCTGGAAGACCAGAGCAGAGAAGGGAATCCAATCTCTCCCCACTTTTTTTTTTATCATGCTGCTATACAGTTTTTCCAAATACTTTTATTGAGTAATGATTCTTTGTCCCAGTGTTGTTTAATGTATAATTTGTATAATCAAAAACTAACTTTATTGGCTGAGGCAGTAGTGGAGATTTCATATAGAAAGCTGGCCTCTGAGGGAGTAAGATCTGAGTTCAAGGTCTGCACCTGATACATACTGGTTCTGTGATTGTGGGCACTTACCTCATGTCTCAGACAACTCAACATTATAAAGCAGGTGTCAATCTGCATCAGGTCAGAGAGTCCTTATCAGGAGCTGCCTCCAACAATAAAACTTTTACACCTTTGTTTCTATTCTAGACTCCATTTGGTTACATTGTATGTATCTTGTCCTTTCTACAACCCAACTGGTTCCCACTTAGCAGGTTATGGATACTTTACTGTGAAGCTCCTTCCTTAACTGGGTGTGTTCTGACTTCTCACAAGTTAGTCAGTTACCATTTATTAAAGCTAATCTGTTAGGCCAGTCTCCCCCAAGTGTCTCCAGCATATCAAAGTGCAAACTTGTTGCCAGCAGCTAAGAGTTATACCTGATGGGAGAGAGTGAACTGAAGAAACATGGGCCAGACAGGTCAGCCAAGACAACCGTTTATTCATCTGAGGGTCACAGCATATATAGGAAAAAGTTTGGAACTTCAAAGGATCCCTTGTGTGG
>NW_020954609.1:1515182-1529368 GCF_900497805.2 Vombatus ursinus | reverse complement strand
GGTGAGCCAACATCCTGATAAAGTGAGCCCTTGAAGGTAAGAACAGGTAGGAGTTAAATTCCAACCTGAATTCTTTAACCCTTTGCTGGGCTGATCAGAGCTGGCCCTCAACACAAACTTACTATACTTATCTCTTAGGTTGGGGCCACTCCTTTAGCTAGAAGTCCTCAATGTGGTTCTAGGTACTTTGTTATGGATCAGTGTTCTAAATCTAACAAGCATTGCTTGCCCAGAGGGGTTGGGCCAATGCGCCAACTCCCTTTTCCACTAAGTGACCCCTCTGATCTGAATCAACACACATGCAGCCTGTCTACATGGACTTAAATTCTGGGGGAACCTGGCTACTAATGAAAGAGGTTAGGATCCCTTTCCCCCTACTCTTCTTTGCTCATTAACTCCCTCAAATGATGATTGGTTTTGGCTTATGCATCTCCCCAAAAGAGGGAACCAAGAAGGCATTCAATGTATATAGCAAGGGTGGAGTGACCCATAGGGGTATGGGGCATGTACAAATATGCACAGATATTCTCTATCTGGTGTCTTCTCCACACTCTCTTCTCCCTAGGTTTTTTGGGATACCACCTTCTCTCCTGGATTTTCTCCTATCTATCTGATTACTCCTTCTCTGTCTCCTTTGCTGGATCCTCCTCCAGATTGTGCCTGCCAACTGAGAATGTCCCCCAGGGCTCTGTCCTCAGCGCTCTCTTCCTCTTCCTCTCCCTCTATATTATTTCACTTGATGATCTCATCATTTCTCATGGATTCAATTACCATCTCTATGCTGATGATTCTCAGATCTTTCCTGCTCCAACCTCTCTGCTGACTTCCAATCTCTCATCCCCAACTGTTTTTCAGGCATCTTGGACTGGATGTCCAGTAGACGTCTTAAACTCAACTTGTCCAAAATGGAACTCATTCTTTCCTCCTAACCTTCTCCTCTTCTAAACTTCCTAATTACTGTCAATGACACCACCATCCAACCAGTAACCTAGGCTTGCTACTCTGGCTTCCTTCAAGTATCAGCTAAAATTGCACCTTCTATGGGAAGCCTTTCCCATTCTCTCCTAATTCTCTCCCAGAGGAAGAAAGGGCTCTGTCATCTCTATTTTAACTTTAATTACAGCTCTTTTAGCAAAGCAGGACATATATATCTAAGTCATCAGATTAGGGGAAAATCGCTAGTACCTTTTCTTCCCCAAAAGGAGAGACTGTCAGTTCTCATAACTTTGACTGTAATTGGCATTTCCTCTTCAAAAGGCATTTCCTCTTCTGCTTTGTCTCAGGACCAAGCTTACTGGAACACAGAACAACCAACTAGAGGAGTACCTATAAGCTTTACATCTATTAGAAAGAAAAAAAAAACCACTTCCTGTTCCCCAAGGGCAATGGAAGCCTCTGATTTAAGGTGAGAAATTCCTTATAACTCCTTGTTTAATGTTGGATTAGTAGACTGCAGCCACTCAGTAACATTTTAGAGTCTGCTAAAAATCTGCCAATGACTATCTGGGTATGAGGCCCTCCAACCACTGCCCTGGTTTTCTCAACCCCAACATTCTTTTCAATCTCCCATGGGAGGAATGGGAGAAAGAAAGAAAGGCATTGCTGTTCATCTGAATTCTTCTTCTTCATCATCATCATCTTCTTCTTCTTTTACAATAGGTACAGCATTTATTCCACCTTTGGCACACTGTAAGGAAGATGTCTTGGATTCTCAGTCACATTGTTTCAGTACAAGCTCTTTCCCTCTCTTTAATAGATTTATTATTTATTTATTTTTAATATTTATTTAATGTTCATTTTTAAAAAAATTAAGTTCCTGGGGCAGCTAGGTGGTGCAGTGGATAGAGCACCGGCCCTGAAGTCAAGAGGACCTGGGTTCAAATCCAGCCTCAGACCAAACACTTGACATTTATGAGCTATGTGACCCTGGGCAAGTCACTTAACCCAATTGCCTAAAAAAGAAAAAAAAATTAAGTTCCAAATTTCTCTCTCCCTCCCTCATTTTCCCTCCTCCTTCTCTGAGACAGTAAGCAATTTGATATAGGTTATACATGTTCAATCATGCAAAAACATATTACCATATTTGTCATGTTTAACATTCATTTAAATTTTTTTGAGTTCCAAATTCTCTCATTCTCTCAAGTCCCTCCTACATGCGCTGAGAAGGCAAGCAATATTATAACAATTATACATGTGAAATCCTGCAAAACATGTCCGTATAAGCCATGTTGCAAAAATAAACAACCAAGAAAAATAAAGAAAGTAGAAAAGTTCATTCGTAGTTCATCAGCTCTCTCTCTGGAGGTAGAAAGCATTTTTTTTTATCATGGGTACTTTGGAATTTTCTTGACTCATTCTCCTGGTTCTGCTCATTTCACTTTGCATTAGTTCATGTAAATCTTTCCAGGTTTTTCTGCTCATCATTTCTTATATCACAATAGTATTTCATCACAATCATTTACCACAACTTGTTCAGCCATTCACATGAACATTTCCTTAATTTCCAATTCTTTGTCAAGCCAAAAAGAGCTGATATAAATATTTTTGTAAATATAAGTCCTTTTTCATTTTTGTTTTTATATCTTTTAGGATACAGATCTAGTAGTGGTATTGCTAAGTACAAATGGTTTTATAGCATTTTGGGCATATAGCCCTTGGACATAGTTCCAAACTGCTCTACGAAATGGTTAGATCAGTTCACAACTCTACCAATAGTACATTATTGTCTCAATTTTCCCATGTCCCTGCTAACATTTGTCATTTTCCTTTTCTGTCCTATTAGCCAATCTAGTAGGTGTGAGGTGGTACCTCAGAATTGTTTTAATTTGCATTTCTCCAATCAATAGTGATTTAGAGCATTTTTTTCATATAGCTATAGATAGCTTTGATTACTTCATCTGAAAACTGTTCATATCTTTTGACCATTTATCAGTTAGAGAATGACTCTTATTTTTAGCAGTTTTACTCAGTTCTCTATATATTTGAGAAATGAGGCCTTTATCAGAGAAACTTGCTTCAATTTTTTTCAGTTATGATTGCTAACTGTATTTACCTCCATCTATTTTCCCCGTTTCTTCTATTCTCTCTCTCCTTTTACTCCGTCCCTCCTCAAAAATGTTTTGCTTCTGACTACTACTTCCCCCAATCTGCCCTTCCTTCTATCATCCCCACCCCCCTTCTTTTATCCCCTTCCCCTCATACTTTCCTGTAGGATAAGACAGATTTTGTATAGAAATCTGAGTGTGTGTGTGTGTCTGTGTGTGTGTGTGTGTGTTATTCCCTCTTTGAGCCAATTCTGATGAGAGTAAGGTTCAAGTGTTCCCTGACACCTCCCCCCTCTTCCCCTCCACTGTAAAAGCTTTTTCTTGCCTTTTATTTGTGTGAGATAATTTACTCATTCTATCTTTCCCTTTCCCTTTCTCCCAGTGCATTCCTTTCTCATCCCTTAATTTTATTTTTTTAGATATCATCCTTTCATTTTCAACTCACACCTGTGCCTTCTGTCTGTATATACTCTTTTTAACTCCCTAATAATGAGAAAGTTCTTCTGAGTTAGAAGTATCATTTTCCCATGTAAGAAGGTAAATAGTTTAACCTTATTAAGTCCCTTGTGATTTCCCTTTCCTGTTTACCTTTTTATGCTTCTCTTGAGTCTTACATTTGAAAAACAAATTTTCTATTCAGCTCTGGTCAAGTATCAGGAATGCTTGAAAGTCCTTTATTTCATTGAATGTCCACCCCCCTCCCCCAAAGTATTATACTCAGTTTTGCTGGGTAGGTGATTCTTGGTTGTAATCCTAGCTCCTTTGGCCACTGAAATATCATGTTCCTAGCCCTCTGATTCTTTTTTTTCCCTTAGGCAATTGGGGTTAAGTGACGTGCCCAGGGTCACACAGCTAGTATGTGTCAAGTGTTTGGTCTGAGGCCGAATTTGAACTCAGGTCCTCCTGACTTCAGGGCCGGTGCTTTATCCACTTCACCACCTAGCTGCCCCACTCTGATTCTTTAATGTAGAAGTTGCTAAATCTTGTGTTGTCCTGTCTGTGGCTCCAAGATACTTGAAATGTTTCTTTTTGACTGTTTGCAATATTTTCTCCTTGACCCAGGAACTCTGGAATTTGGCTATAATGTTCCTGGCAGTTTTCATTTTGGGATCTCTTTCAGGAGGTGATTGGTGGATTCTTTCCATTTCTATTTTACCCTTTGGTTCTAGAATAGGTAGTTTTCCTTGATAATTTCTTGAAATATGTTGTCTAGGCTCTTTTTTCAATCATGGCTTTTAGGTAGTCCAATAATTTTAAAATTATCTCCTCCTGGATCTATTTTCCAGGTCAGTTTTTTTTTCCAATGAGATATTTCACATTGTCTTCTATTTTTTCATTTTTTTTTTGGTTTTGTTTCATTGTTTCTTGATATCTCATAAAGTCATTAGCTTCCACTTGTCGAATTCTAATTTTTAAGGAATTATTTTCTTCAGTGAGCTTTTTTATCTCCTTTTCCATTTGGCCAATTCTACTTCTTAAGGAGTTCTTTTCTTTAGTGAATTTTTGTGCCTCTTTTCCCAGTTGGCCAATTCTGCTTTTCAAGGAATTCTTCTCCTCATTGGATTTTTGTACTTCTTTTTACAATTTGGCCTGTTTTGTTTTTTAAGGTGTTATTTTCTTCAGTGTTTTTTGTGCCTATACTGTTTTATAAATCAAAGGATCTAAATTACTGGGTAAAGGACTCACTATTTGACAAAACTCCTGGGAAAACTCGAAAGCTTTTAACAGAAATTACACATAGACCAAAACCTTACACCTTCCATCTCAGTGTAAACTCCAAACAAACACTACTAGATAGACATAAAAGGCAACATCATAAAAAGGCAAGGAATAAATCATCTTTCATATCTATGGATAAAAGAGTTTATAACTAAGCAAGGGACAGAGAGGACTACAGAAGAGAAAATGAACAATTTTGATTATATAAAATTCAAGTTTTCTCACAAAATCTAATGTAGTTAAAATTTGAAGGGAAACAGGGTGGTTTTTTTTTGTTATTTGCATCAAGTTTTTCTGATAAAGGTCTCATATCAAAGATAAACAGGATGTCACAAAAATTTAGTACAGTATTAAACTTTAATAGTTTAAAAGTTTTTTTTTGCAATAGTTCAAGCATGAGGTGAAGAAGGCTTGTACCTGTGTGGTGACAGTATCAGAAAAGAGGAGGTATATTCAAGAGATGTTGCAAAGGTGAAATCAATAGGACTTGGGAACAGCTTGGATATAGAGAGTGAGAGATAGTGAGGAGTCAAGACAAGTTATGACTTGATAATCAGGGATGTGGTAGATGTGGAGCCCTACTATAGTGCAGCAACCTTTGACACTTGAAATAATTGGCATTGTTCTGAGAGTGAGGCACAAGGGGAAAAGGGAATCCATAGGGGCTATCCTTGTAGGGCTCCTACAAGGCAGTGGCAGAAGTGTCTAGAGGGCAGAACCTAGAATGGATATCTTGGGAGCTTTGATTGTATAAAGAACCAGAGGGGGAAAGAGAGACGTAGGGGAGAGAGGGAAGGAGGGAGAGAGAGGGGGAGGGATGGAGCAGGGAGGAAGACAGAGAGAGAAAGAGAGAGAGAGAACACATAGATGATTATAGGAGTCAAGAAGAGTCAGGAAGAGAGGATGATGGATAATGAAGAGAGTTAGAGAAATTCTTTTTTGGAAAGGGACACACAAAATGAAATATAAAATCTAAGGAACAGTACTTGCTAAAGAGCAAAAGAGGAGGGAGATCTAATGATTGAGAAGAAAAAAGATGGGGAAGAAATACATACCCAGATAAAAGCAGGAGAGAAAAAGGAACTAATAAAGCCTTAATGGAAAAGGAATATCAAACGAAGTGTTGATCAGAGATGAAGAGAAGAGAGACAGTGGGAACAAGACCATTTTAGAAAAATATGAAAGTAACTGAAGGTACATAATGCTGTGTTTACAGCAGAAGAGGAAACTTGAAACTGAAAAGTTTCTGCACAGACAACATTAATGCATCTAGGATAAGAAGAGAAGTGGTCAAATGGGGAAAACATTTTTGTATCATATTTCTCTGATCAGATTTTGATATCTAAAACATATAAACAACACACATACACGCATATGTATTACTTCACTTGGAGATCTCATTAAGTACCATGGATTAAGTCCCTATGCTGATGAGTCTCAGATCTACCTATCTTGCCCCAATCTCTCTGCTGACTTCCAATCTCCCATCTCCAACTGCTTTTCAGACATCTCAAACTGGATGTCCAGTAGACATCTTAAACTCAATATGTCCCAAACAAAATTCATTATCTTTTCCTCAAACCCTCCCACCTAGGGATCACCCTGGATTTCTCGTTATCTCTCAATCCCAGATCCATGCTGCTGCCAAGGCCTGTCGATTTCACCTTTGCAACACTTCTCCAATATGCTCCCTTCTCTCCTCTGACACTACCCCTACCCCAATGCAAGCCCTTATTACTTCATGCCTGGACTATTGCAATAGTTACTGTTGTGTCTGCCTGCCTCAATTTTCTCTCCATTCCAATCCATGCTCTAGCCAGCCAGTAAAGTGATTTTCCTAAAACACAGGCCCTATCATGTCACTCCCTACTCAATAAACTCTAGTGGCTCCTTGTTGCCTCCAGGAGCAAATACAAAATGCTCTGTTTAGCATACAAAGTCCTTTATAACCTAGCTCCCTCTTACCTTTCCAGTGTTCTCACACCTTACTCCCTGACATTAGATTCCTTGGATCTAATGACACTGGCCTCCTTCCTGTTTTACCAACAAGGCACTCCATCTCTTGGACCCAGGTATTTTCTCTGGCCATCTCCCATGCCTGGAATTTTCTCCCTCCTCTACTCCAACTACTAACCACACTGGCTTTCTTTAAGTCCCAACTAAAATCTTACTTCCTACAGGAAGCCTTCTCTAATACCACTTAATTCCAGTGCTTTCCCTCTGTTAATTATTTCCCATTTATCATATATATAACTCTCTCTGTCTCTCTCTCTCTCTCTGTATATATATATATATATATATATATATATATACATATATAGATTTGTTTACATGTTGTCTCCCTTATTAGACTGTAAGCTCCTTGAGGGCAGGGACTGTCTTTTGTCTTTTTTTGTATCCCTAGTGCTTAGCACAGTGCCTGGCACTTAATAAATATTTAACAAATTGAATTTAATTAATAACCATAGGTCAAAGAACATGAACAAACTTCTCAAAATAAGAATTGCAAAGTATTCACAACTTCATGAAAGAACGCTTCAGATTACTAATAATAAGAGAAATGCAAATCAAAGCAACCCTGAAGTTTCACCTCACTCTCTGCAAATTGGCAAAAATGATTAAAAAAAAAAATGGTACTAGCCAACGTGGAGAAGTTGTGGAAGGATAGGCACACTAATACATTGTTGGTCAAGTTGTGAAATGGTGCAATCATTTTCAAAAGCAATTTAGAGTTATGCAAATAAATTGTTTATACCCTTTGAACCAGAGACTCCATTACTGAGCTTATACTCCAAGGAAACCATATACTCTATACACTCAAAAATATTTATAACCACATTTTATGTGAGAGCTAAGAATTGGAAACAAAGTAGATGCCCATCTCTTGGGGAATAGCTAAAAAATGTAGTAATGAATGTAATAGAATATTCCTGTGCTGTTAGAAATGATGTGTGTGATGAATTCAGAGAAGTGTGGAAAGATCTTCATGAACTGATGCAGAATAAAGTCAGCAGAGCCAGGAAAACAATCTACACAATGATTCCAACAATGTCAATGGAAAGAACAATGACACACCAAAAAATCAAAAGCAAATGTAACAAAATTAAAAAGATCAAGAATGACTCAAATGAAGACATATGAAAAGATACTCCCAACCTACCCCATGGTGAAGGTATGAGGACCACAGGTGTCACATACTGTACATGTTTTCAGACTTTTTCAATGTAGTGATCAGTTGTGCTGATTTTTTTTTCCTCTCCAAAAAATAGTATTTGTCATGTGGGATGGCTCTCTGGGAAGGGTAGAGGGAGGGATACATGGGATACTATGTAAGAAATAGAATGTATCAATAAGTTATTTTTTTTTAAAAAAAGTGCTTCATGAGTACATTTCTCCCCAGAGAAATGGTTGTTAAGCCTCTACCAGCACCCCACTGGGACACATGATAAATCCATGTTATCTAACTTCATTTAGGCCCTCTCTGTAGCATTATTCTTCTCTAGTTGATTTACTATCTCACTCCCCACAAGTTTTTCCGGACCTTCTTTTCTTTTTCCATACCTGTCACTCCACCCCCACCTCTCAGTTGAAGATCTTGTCTGCTACTTTCCTGAGAAAAGTGAAGCCATTCAACATGAGCTTTTCCCATTCATCTCAAAATCCCTTAATGTCATCCTCCACTTTCTCCTCTTTTCCTGCAGTCTCTGACAATGAATTCGCATTTCTCCTAGACAAGGCCAACATTTTACATGTGCCCTTTATTCCGTCTCCTCCTATCTTCACCGACAGATTGTATCCTCAATCATCCCCTCTCTAATCTTCAGTCACTTCTTATCTACTGGTTTCTTCACTCCTGCTTTCAAACAGCCTCAAGTCTCCCCTATCATTAAAAAAAGCCTTCCTAAATCCTACCAGCCTCTCAGGCTATCATCCTCTATCTCTTCTCAGTTTCTCAGTCAAATTTCCAGAAAGATCTAGCTGTACTTTCTGAATCTACCTTTCACTACCTTTCTCTACCCTTTAAAGTCTTGGCTTCCAGCCTCATCAGCTTCTTTCTCCAAAGTAACCAATGATCTCTTAATCACCAAATCTAATGATTTTTTTCTCAGCCATTATCCTCCTCAATTTATCTGCTAAATCTGACATTGCTGACTGCCCCTTCTTCCTGGATGCTTCCTCTTCTTTGGACTTCTGTTACATCACTCTTTCCTAGTTTTCCTACCTAACTCCTTTTCAGTTTTCTTTGATGCTTCATCATCCATATCACACATCTTAACTGTGAGTGTTCCCAAGGCTCTGTCTTAGGTCCCGTATTTTGTCTTAACACCAATAATCTTCTAGACTCTTGAGGATCTCATCAGCTCCTATGGTTTTAATTTTCATCTTTATGATGATGGCTCCTAAATCTATATATCCAGCTTCAATCTCTCCCATGAGTTTTGGTCTCACATCATCAGTAGCTCACTGAGAATACCAGACTGGATGTTGTGGGGACATCTTAAAATTAACATATCCAAAACAGAACACATTATCTTTTCCCCAAAATCTTCCCCTCTTCTGAAATTCCCTATTTCTATTGAAAGCACCATCATTCTTCCAGTCTGCCAGGTTTGTAATCTTAGTATTATCCTGGATTTCTTGATCTCTCTCACCTCACATATCCAATCAGTTGCCAAATCCTGCCATTCCTACTGTTACAGTATCTCTTGCATGTTTTCTCTTCTCTCTACTCATACAGCTATCACCTTAGCTCAAACTCTCATCATCTTTCATCAGGCCTGCACAACCTTCAGGCCACTTGCAGCACACCAAAGAATTTCAGGCGGCCCCCAAAAAATGTAGAGGCCTCTACATTTTTCGAGGGCTACCCTAAATCCTTTGGTAGACCACAGGTTGTGTAGGCCTGACCTAGATTGTGGCAATAGCCTCCTAACTGGTCTCCCTGCCTTAAATCTCATCAATCTAGTCCATCCTCCCAACTACTCCTCAATTGTCCTTACCTTCTCCTCCTCCTCCTCCTTCTCCTCTTCTCTCTCTGTCCATGTGGGAAGTCATACCCTTATATGTGGATGCTCTGTCCAAAGGAATATACATTTTGATTGCTTATACTTTGCAAGGTATCTTGTAGTTTGGGGACTAGATTTTTTTCCTCCTTATTTATTTATTCTATTATTTTTTAAATTGGGACAATTAACTGTTTTCTCTCATGTAGTTTTCATTTATGATTTCTTGAAATATAGTTCTAAAAAAACAGTCTTTGTTAAAGCCTATTGTGATTCAAATGGAGCTGCTTGACTATGCCTTTAAACCCAAATCTCTCTGGCTTTCACTGATTGGCCAATAATAGGTCTCAGCCCAAGCCTCACTTGCTCATTGCTTTGGTTTTGATGGCTCAGAGTGAGTGTAAATAGCAATTATTTCTGTTCTGGCCAGAAACTCTGAAGGTCTTCCCCTCCCTTATTGATTCTCTTATGAAGGCAAACTAGGCCATCTTCTGCCTTAGTTCTTACCTAGCCTTTAATTACTGAATGGCTGTTGCCTCAGACAAATTGAGACCTGGGAATGACCTTAGTTTAAAAAGGTCAAGGTGTCCCATTGCATCTGGGGTCATCTTCAGTTGTCCTGATCTATGTCTTTCCATTGGACTCAGATGACTCTAGAGGAGAGAGTGAGGCTGATGACTTTGCACAGCTCTGTCTCACTTAAATCCAATTCACTTGCAAATCAAGACATTTCCCTCATGATGTCATTGGTCTTCTTTGAAAAAGAAGAAGAAGAAGAAGAAGAAGAAGAAGAAGAAGAAGAAGAAGAAGAAGAAGAAGTGCCCTTAAGAGCAGATCTAATCATGTTGCTCCCCTACTCAATCAATTCCAGTGGAATTTATTGTCTCTAGGATTGTCTCAACTCCTCTGTTTACTTCAAGCCCTTTACAACTTGGTTTCAACCTATCTTTCCAGCCTTATTGTCCATTGCTCCCATTCTTACCACTCTTGGATCCCGATAAATTGGCTTTCCTTCAGTTACTCACACATATCACATCATCTCTTCTCTTATTGCCTTTGCATTGACAATACCCTATGGCTGGAATACCCTTCCTCGACAATTCTGCCTCTTAGAATCCCTCTCTAAAAGATGAAGCTCAAGTACCACCTTCATTTTGAACCCCCTTCTGATTCTTCAACTGCTAATGCCTTCCTATTAGAATATGAGGTCCTTGCAAGGAAGGATTGTTTTATCTATTGTATTTGTATCCTTAAATAGTCAGAGCAGTCTATGGTTCTACTCTCCCAGGTCTGTCTCCTGTTATACAACAATGGTAAGCTTAATGTTTAAACTGCGTCCAGTTCTAGTTAGGATTGGCTTCTGAAACTCTCCTGCAAGTTTGCTGATGTACCTTCCTCATCCCCAGAAGGCTTTTCTGGTTAATCTTTGGAAAGAGTCCCCTTATTGCTCCAGGTCCATATTCCTTGACATTGTTATTGTTGTCGTTCATCTTTTTGTTTGTTTGTTTTCATTCTTTTTGTTTGTTTGTCTTGTTTTGTATTTTTTTCCCCAGTTACATGTAAAAACAATTCTTAACATTTGTTTTTAAAATTTTGAGTTCCAAATTCTCTCCCTTGCTCCCTCCCTACCCTCTCCTCATTGAGAAGGCAAGCAATTTGATATAGGTTATACATGTGTAGTCATGCAAAACATATCCATAACAGTCATGTTGTGAAAGAAAATATAGACAAAAAAACTCAAGAAAAATAAAGAAAGTTTAAAAAAAAGTATGCTTTAATCTGTATTCAGACACCATCAGTTCCTTCTCTGGGAATGGATAACGTTTTTCATCACAAATTCTTCAGAGATGTCCTGGATCACTGTATTGCTGAGAATAACTAAGTCATTCACAGCTGACCATCTTACAATGTTGCTGTTACTTTGTACACAGTACATTTCACTTTACATCAGCTCATGTAAGTCTTTTCAGGTTTTTCTGAGAGCATCCTGCTCATCATTTCTTATAGTACAATAGTATTCCATCATAATCACATACCACAACTTGTTCAGCCATTCCCCAACTGATGGGTATCCCCTTGATTTCTAATTCTTTGTCACCAGAAGAGCTGCTATAAATATTTTTGTACATATTGGTCTTTTTCCTTTTTGTTTTTTATCTCTTTTGGTATACAGACCTAGTAGTGTTATTGCTAAGTCAAAGGGTATGCATGGTTTTTTAGCCATTTGGGCTTAGTTCCAAACTGCCCTACAGAAGGGTTGAATCAGTTCACAACTCCTCCAACAGTGTATTAATGTCTCATTTTCCCCACATCTCATCCAACATTTGTCATTTGACTTTTCTGTCCTATTAGCCAATCTAATAGATAGGAGGCAGTACCTCAGAATTGTTTTAATTTGCATTTCTCCAATCAATAGTGAGTTAGAGCATTTTTTCATATGGCTATAGATAGCTTTGATTACTTCATCTGAAAAGTGAACATATCTTTTGATCTTTTATTAATTGGCGAATGGCTCTTATTTTTATAAATTTGACTCAGTTCTCTATATGTTTTAAAAATAAATTTTTTCACAGTTACTATTGCTAACTGTATTTTCCTCCATCTTATTCCTCCCCCCCATTTATTCTATTCTCTCTCCTTTCACCCTGTCCCTCTACCTCTCTTACTTGATTTTTAAAATCCTTTTTGAGCTCTTCCATGGCCTGAGACCAATTTATATTTTTCTTGGAGGTTTTGGATGTAAGAGCTTTGACTTCATTATCTTCTTTTGAGTATGTGTTTTGGTCTTCCTTGCCACCATAGTAACTTTCTATGGTCAAAGTTTTTTTCTGTTGTTTGCTCATTTTCCTAGCCTATTACTTGACTTTTAACTCTTTGTTAAAGTAAGGCTCTGCTTCCAGGGTGGAGGCAACACTGTCCCAAGCTTCAGGGGTTTTGTGCAGCTGTTTTCAGAGATAATTCTAGGGACCTATAAGTTTTCAGTTCTTCCAAGATGGTATGAACTAAGGAGAGGTGTTTACTCCTCTGCTGGCCTGTGCTCTGGTCTGTGAGTGACCACAAGCACCCGTCTCTGCCCTGGAACTGTGAGGAGGATCCCCCCTTCACTGCTGCCACAATATGTGCTATACTAGTGATCCTCCTCACCTTGGCACTGCCACCCAGGACTACCACCCCGATTGGAGTATGGGCAAAGCAACAGAGTCCTGACTCAGTGCTAGCAAAGAGACCCTTGTAATGTCCTTCTAATCAGTTGACTCCCTTATTGTCTGTGGACTGAGAGCTCCAGAAGCAGCTGTTGTCACTGCTGATTCAGTCACCCCCAATGCCTGCTCCTGGTTAGCTGTGGCCAGGTCTGTGCTGGCTCGGCCTGCACTTGACTGTGCTCCTCTCTCACCCAAGTGCAATAGACCTTTGCTGCTTACCTTCTAAGTTGTCTTTGGTGTCTATGGGCTGAGAGGTCTGGAAACCACCACTGCTGCCAGTGCTTCAGTCACCTTGAGGCCTGCTCCTAGTTTGCTGGAGCCTGGTCTGCACTGGTGCCACCTCTGCTGGACTGCACTCCTCTCTCACCCTGGTGCAACAGACCTTTCCTGCTGACCCTTCAAGTTGTCTTGGGTTGGAAATTTGTTTCACTCTATCTTTTTGTGGGTTCTGCTGCTCTAGAATTTGTTTAGAGTAATTTTATTTGTTTATTTTTTAATAACTATTAGAATTCTTTTTTTTTTTTTAGACAGTTGGGGTTAAGTGACTTGCCCAGGGTTACACGACTAGTAAGTGTCAAGTGTTTGGTCTGAGTCTGGATTTGAACTCAGGTCGTCCTGACTTCAGGGCTGGTGCTCTATCTACTGTGCCACCTAGCTGCCTTAGAGTCATTTTAAAAAGGCATTTGGAAGGTTAGGGCATTTGGAGGTGTTTGGGAGAGAGCTCATGTGAGTCCCTGCCTTTACTTCACCATCTTGACTCTACCTCTTGTCCTTAGTTCTTGAAGAGGACCAATGACATCATGAAGGTGATGTCTTGACTGTTGAGTGAATTGGATTTAAGTGAGGCAGAGCTTTGCAAAGTCATCAACCACAGTCTCTCCTCCAGAGACATTGAAGTCTTATCTTGTTACCCCACTGGAGATGCCATGACAAGCCCTTTGTCTGAAAACCCTCTGTGAGTCCAAGCTGACATAGGCTCAGTGTTTTCCACTGCCCCCAGCCAGCATGCTTCAGTGTGAGTGAAGGAGACAGGAATCAGTGCCCTCTGAGTTGCTCTCCATTTGTCCCACATCCTATTGATACACAATAAACAATTTTGATTCATCCTGATGTTGCTGTGCAATCACCCAAACTCTACTCTAATTTTGTGTGGACTGAAGCCTCATGGCAGTGTGTGTGTGTGTGTGTGTGTGTGTGTGTGTGTGTGTGTGTGTGTG
>NW_020954609.1:1339926-1515172 GCF_900497805.2 Vombatus ursinus | reverse complement strand
GTGTGTGTGTGTGTGTGTGTGTGTGTGTGTGTGTGTGTGTGTGTGTGTGTGTGTGTGTGTGTACTTGTGTGCATGCATGCCCTTGCCTGGCCCTACGATGGATTGATTGATTAGCAGAAGGTAGAGGCTCCTTTGATTAGCCCCCTCCCATTTAAAAGTAATCATTGATTGTTAGGTAAGGACACTTTTTGATTGAATCAAACAATCAGACCGGGGCCTATGGTACCTCCTTGAGTTAATCAAATCCATTGGGTGAGAAAGTGGGAAAAGAATTTGTAAAAAAGGAAGAAGTCATTTCAGAACCGAGAGAGAGATTTAGAGGATGTGGATTCAAGAGATTGGAGCAGCACACTTACGAGGAACAAAGGGAGACTGTGGCAGAGAAGGCTGATACTGAGAAGATTCATTGGCTGTACAGACATTTCAGAAGTCTTGCTCCAATTTTGCCTTTCTATGCCTTTCAGTCCACAGACAGTTTGATGTCAGTTCCCAGTAAACAGAATCTTGCCTCAATCAGGAAGAGGCCAGGAGTTAACTAGAGATAAATATAAATGAAATGTTAGGCAGACAGCCCAAGCTCTGCCTAGGGGGTCAGAAATTTTCCTAACTGGGAGCTGAGTGATTTTGACTGTGTCAAGAACTTTTCATCTAACATAAATTTCCTAAAACCAAAGAGAAAAGAACCAAATGGACTTCTGGTGCAATTGTATTATCCCTGAGGCTTAAAATGAGCTTTTTTTTTTTTTTTGTTAGTGTTACAAGAGAAATATGTAACTAGTATAATGAGGGCCAATGAGTCCTTGCAACATTCTCAAATTTGCCTTTCATGAGGAGTTATGCAGAGCCCAGATTTTCCCCCTTTAGTTCCACGGTGGGGGCTTAGTAGCCCTATTTATGTCCTTGAGTGATTGAGGGGCTGGCACTGTGAGGTGATAATCATTTAAGATCAATTGAGCCCCAATAAGGGACAAAAACCTGATTTAATCTTTTCTTTCTGAGTGAACTGAGAATGCCCCTTCCTGTGTCAACAGCTAAAGCTGATCAAGAGCATTCTTCTGTTTATGACCACTAAGGCACCTTCAACACAGACACTACCTTGAATAAGGGGACTTTTCTTATTTTGATATTCTATGGTGGTAAAGGAAACACAGATATCCTGGATCTGACGTTTGCCTGTCAATTAACACAGACATCCTGAGTCAGGGTTTAAATGTCCTGCTAAAATTGCTCTCTTCAGTCAGAGTTAAAGCTCTACCTCCATGTAACATGTCACATGCTGGTTACTTAAGGGAATAAAACAATATGAATTTACTTATCGCCTAGCTTGTTGTCTCTTTAACCAACTTTCAGGTCAACAGTAATGGTGCCATGACATCAGACGGAACTGAAGGAATGGGAGAAAACACCAGCCCACCCCAGCAACGCTTAGTGGCTCAGGCACCTCAGGATCCGTTTTTTCCTGGAGTCATAACCTTGATGGGGTCGGGTAAGTTTCCCCCATTCCCAACTTCCATGGACCTCCTACTAGTTTGGTTGAAGTCTGAAAAAAAATTCCCCTTAAGCTAGCTCTGGGGTCGGGGATCAAGTCGAAGGTCAGAAACTCTGGCTACTGTATCATTTAGGTCCCCTCTGGTAAGGATCGATCCAGGGAAATTGGCTATGGGTCAGTCAGAAACTAAAACCAGAAATCCGGCTAATAACACTGCCGCCTCTTATATGCCAAGCCATTGCCAATCTGGTGATCACAAGTACCACTAGAGCTGATATCAATTAACTAAAGATAGCCCCAAATTATGTTGGCCACAATGGGGTTCTTTTGACTGGTCAAAGTTACTTTATCTTAAAACCAAATTCAAGTTTAAAGGCTGATAAAACATCTAGCCAGGAGTGGGAATGTTTTCATCATTGGGTTGCTGACATGGCTGAGAGAGAAGGAAAAGCAGAAGCCTCTTCCCTGAAGGCTCACAAAGTCCCTTCAGCACTCTTTCCCAGGCTCCAAATAATCGCCTTCCCCCTCCCCTTTTCCCTTAAAGGCTATGGTTCTTTAACTCTGCAATCTCAGGGGCACTCTGAGGAAGGCTCACAGGATCCAGTTACACCATCAGGTCTTGGATCTCTGCAAATTCCCCAACCCCCCTTCCTCAGAATAATAATAATAGCCAATTCGTGTTGCTGGTTTTCTAACAAGTCTCTAATTCCCTCTCTCTCTGTCATTAAGTGCACACTCTGTCACTATGTTTGTATCATATTTGTCCTATCAATTTGTCTGTCAGTGTGTGTCTCTGTATCTGTACCTTGTAAGATTTTAAATGCAGGCAGCCAGAGACTTCTAAGGGTTGCAGCTAGAAAAACAACAAACCTGTAAAACTTTCCTTGTGGGTCCAGGCCTGGCCAGCCTAGACCTACAGTGAAAAGTTAGATACAGCTAAAGACATTGTAGCAGATTCTGGAGGTTTTGAGATTAATCATTAAGAAGTTGGGAAATTGATCATTTTGGGACTGTTGAAGAAAACTTCTGAGACTGGGAGTAATTCCAGGAGCTCACCCTCTGCTAAAACGCCTCCTCCCAATCCTGATTCCTCAGCACTCCCCACTCCCTCCTCAGAGATAAGCATCTCAATATGGGGACTGTAAAAGAGAAGAGAATGCTGGAGAATTGTAGGGAAAACTTAAATCAACCTTCCTCATATGGCAAAAGGAGGAGAGGAGCAGCTATCACAGACTAGCAGTGGCCACAATGGCCCAGTGCCCCTGGGCACCTTGCAGCCCACCCCTCTAAGCAAGGCCTGGGAGTAACATCCAGGTTCAATACATTCTGCTTACCCTGCCCCACCAGCTGCAAACGGCACCAGCCTCAGTAAATTCTGCAACTTGTGGGAAGGGGAGAGGTAGACGGGTCAGACCTATGATGAGATTCCCTAAGCCCTGCCACCAAGAATTATCACCACTGGGAAGGCCCTGGTATCAGCCACCCCAGCCCCTGAAAGGCCTGACAATAGCATTACCAGGTGAGAAGACAACTTCTGCTCTTGGTAAGCCTCATACTTCTCTGTTCCAGTTGCAGAAATGTGTCAGCTTTTTAATTTACAGCAAGCTATTTTATCTCTGTTTGCCCTGTTTCCTAATTTGTAAAGGAAAAAAAATAATAATGGTGGTTGTTATGAAATCAAAATGATGTAATGATTGTAAAGCACTTAACACAATGGCATATGTTAGACAACATTATTGCCTCCCTAATTTGATGTAATTGTTCTATACCTGATAACTTTGAAGTGGTTTTAATATTTTTTTAAGGCAATTGGGGTTAAGTGACTTGCCCAAGGTCACACAGCTAGTAAGTGTCAAGTGTTTGGTCTGAGGCCGGATTTGAACTCAGGTCCTCCTGACTTCAGGGCCAGTGTTCTATCCACTGTGCCATCTAGCTGCCCCTGAAGTGGTTTTTAAATACCCAAAGTAATAAGATCAATAACCTCTATATGTGATCATCTGGAAATGCAATGGATGTCATCTAAAGTTTATTGTTTATGTTATTACTATGTTTCTAAATTGTATTGTATTTCTAAAACTCTCTTAGATTGTAAAATTTGAGAGACCATTGTGAGGTAGAAATGGTACATATTGATTGGTCTTTTAAAAATGTGATAAAAATGAGAATTTGAAAACTTAATATTTGATGAGGTATATTTGATTATGAGCAGGTAATTAATTGGTTCTGTTTCAAGTTTTAAATATATAATAATTGCTTATGGTATAGTAATATTTCTGAATTTTTTATATGGTGTAATCTGGTAAACAAATTATATCAGCTATGTTGTTGAAAAAGCAATTTCTCTTATGATCTAGGGATGTTAGATCAAGAATTGTACCCCCTCTCAAAAAAAAATATAGGGGAGAATGAATGGGTTGGGTTAGAATAAACTTCCAAGTCTCATTTACATTTAAGAGGAAGTTTTCACCTAAAATTCTTATCAAGTCTGTGTAAAAGTTTCCTGTGTTGTGGAATTCCTGAGTAAATGAGAATCCTTAGGATATGTTAATTTGGAGATTTATGGACTACCACATTCACTATCTACGTGAGATTCCAGGGTGAAATAATTTTTCCTAATTTCTAGAGATATACTTAAAGACAAAGAAAAAATACTGAGTAAATTTTTAAAGGCTTGATGATATTTGTTTTTGTGATAAGGCTAATTTAATTGGGTATGTTCTTCATGCATTATAAAAACTGAATTTCTTTTCCATTACAAACACCTTTTGACTAAGGAACTTTGCGATATTCAGGAATTCTGTAATAATTAGGAATTTAGTTTGTTATAGTACTTTGGGAATTTATTTATGTTACTTAAGGATATTTTATACCAACTTAGTTTTAATGAATTCCAATTTTAAAGGTTTATTTCTGCTTAAACGTGGAAAAGAGAGATAAGTTTAGTGATTATTCTTCTTAACATCAGGATAAATTCTAAACTGTTTTTAAAGAAGGGAAATACTTTTAGAAGAAATGTCTTGTTTGATTTTTTTTTGAAGGCCTACTAAATTTTCATTTGCAAGATAATTTATTACTAAATTATTGTAATGAGCTGTAAAGCATAAAAGATCTTGCTGTTTTGATCTGAATCTGTTTTCCTTCCATGGCCTAAGCAAGCATTAAATTAATGTTTGAACTTATATGTATAAGATTCAAATCCTGAATGTCTTATTCTTCCAGAATGAGTATAATTAGAGAAGCTTGTGAACAAGAACATAAATCCATCAACTTGTGAGATTAGTCAGGAACCTCTTTGCTTTGTTTAAACTTGGATAGGATTCCAGTACAGATGGTTATGTTAGTGAAGAGTAGTAACTTATGAGCTCTTTTATGTTAACTTAATGGGAAATGTAATATTATTTTTAATCTGGAATTAGAACATATGCAGAAATTTATACAAACTTCTGAAGACTCACCTTAAGATGTTCCCATTGTTTAAAGGAATTATGAAAGCAGTTGCATTTTTCTGTGTTAAGTCTCTTAATGTTACCAATGTGAGATTGAATTCTCATTATCTAAGATATGTGATTTTATGGGACAGCAACTTACTATTGTTTTGAGCTTTGATTACCGGCATAATTGTTTGAGTTGTCATGAAGCCAATAGTAGAATGGCATGTGCTGCAGGCTGAGAACTGACAAAGGTGGCTGTCTGTGCCTGGGAAGAGTTTTGAGGATGACCTTGGACACAGCCTAGGTAGGATCTTCCTGACTCTATTTCCCAATTGTGCTATTTCCTTTCTGAAAAGGAAAAATTCCCCACCTGATTAATCCTGAGCCCTGCTTTTAACATCTAGTGACTACATGATTGGCTATCAGATATGACTCATGCCTGGAATCAAATAGAGCTAAGGAAGTTCTTTCCTTTTGATATAATATATGACATTGTCCCTCTGGAACATCTCTGAGTTACCATAGTAGTATGCAAGTATGAATAGCTTACAATTTTAACTTATATTCATGGCTAAATAATAATAATATAGGGATAACATCCTCCTAAGGAGGAAATGATTAGACAAAGTGATAAGACAAAGATGTAATGCGATAGATGTCTAATTAAAAAGGACAGCAAATTTTGAGAAAAGCAACAGGATTAGACTGATTTCTCTAAGAATTATGTACAGATATATATGATTGGCTTCCAAAATACATCTATCATAAAATCCAAGCTTTAAGAATGTTTTGGTAATAAGATCTCAAATTTAGATTTTTACACCAAAAATTTGTATAGGATAGTAGTAAAAGTAAGTGAAATTATTTCTCCTTTATTAAAGTATCTAGTAATTTTAAAAGGCAGGAGAGCTCATTTTATGGTTGGACCCTCACATTTTAAAAAGATTCTTATACCAGGTATAGGATTTAGGTAAGGACAGAAGCAGCAGATGACATAAAAAATGGAGAACCAAATTTAAGTGATTGTACTAATTTATACTAGGTCAGAATTATCTGGAAACTTCCAGATCTAAACCAGAGAAGCAGAACTCCCTTTTGAACTGCCTAAGAATAAAACCTATTATATATGAGCAAGGAACTTCATGTTAGTTAACATTGGTAATAATGATTGTATTGATTTGTATGGTTCATGTTTAAGGTTTTCTTGGTTATCTTGGTGACATGTAAATCTCCCTTCTCAAAACTAGTCTATTGTGAATCCTCTAAGTAGTTTAATCTGTACCTGACTTGATGTAGTTATGCAATTTTGTGAATTATGAGAAAAATTTTGTTGTATTATTTGAACCTAGCCTTGCGTGGCTGGGAAACTGAACCATCTTTATGTGCCTCTAACTAAGGACTTATATTATGCTGTTTTCTCTCAATTATCAACTCATATATCTTATAAGAGCCTTTATCAGGTCTATGTGACTACTCCTATAGCTACCAACTTCTGGATGTGGACTCCAGGATCATCTGAAGACGCCTGTTCCAAGTGGACATCTCTTCCCACCCCCTGAGGAAGAAGAAGGTTTTTCCCACACCTTTCTTTGGTCTACAGGTGAAGCCTTCGGCTTACCTTTGACCAAAGGGAGGAAATGATAATCATTTAAGATCAATTGAGCCCCAAATAAGGGCCAAAAACCTGAATTAATCTTTTCTTTCTGAGTGAACTGAGAATGCCCCTTCCTGTGTCAACAGCTAAAGCTGATCAAGAGCATTCTTCTGTTTATGACCAAGTGTCTCCCTACTCCAATCCATCGTCCGTTTAATCACCAAAGTGATTTTCCTAAAGTGCAGCTCTGACTATGTCATCCCTCCACTCTTAAACTCCAGTGGCCCGCTATGGCCTCCAGGATCAAATACAAGAGGCTTTGTTTGGTGATCAGACCCCTCTATAACTTGTCGCTTCACACCTTTCTAGTCTTCTACACCTTATGCCACTTTTCCAAGTACTCTGTGATCTAGTGACTCTGGCCTTCTTACTGACCCTGGGTCTTTTCTCTGGTTGTCTGTCCCTCCTGCCTGGAATTCTCTCCTTCCTCATCTCTGCCTCCTGGCTTCCATGGCTTCCTTCAAGTCCCAGCTGAAATCCCACCTTATACAGACGACTGGTTTCTTTGAAATCCTGACCTTTTGTTCTTCCAAATGAACTTTGTTATTATTTTTTTCTAACTCACTAAGATGATTTTTAAAGTAATTTAATTGAGATGGCATTGTATAAATAGATTAGTTAGGTAAAATTGTCATTTTTTATTATATTGGCTTTACTTACCCATGAACAATAACTATTATTCCAATTACATAAACATGACTTTATCTGTATAAAAAGTGTTTTATATTTATGTTCATGTAGTTCCTGTGTCTGTTTTGGCAGATTTACTCTCAGGTATTTTATACTGCCTAATTATTTTAAATGTTCTAAAACAATATTGAACAATATTGGTGACATGTAGTGTAGTTTCCCTATTCTTCTCTTTTAATTAAATCTGTTTTAGCTTTAACTTTGTCTGAGATCATGATTACTACCCCTAATTTTTCTTTTACATAATAAATGCTACTCCTGCCCTTCCTGAAAACAATATATTGTTGAATTCAAATTTCTGTTTTATGTGTAAATTCATCCTATTCACACTCTAAGCTATAATTACTTGCTGTGTATTTCCCTCCTTCCTATTCTTCCTCACTATCCTTCTCACCCTATTTACCCTATCCCTCCTTACTCCTCTAATTTACTTCTACCCTCTACTTTGCCCTACTATTCCTTAACCTATCCACCCCTCTAAGAGTCCCTCCTTTATCCTCTCCCCTACCCTTGCCCTCTTATTTCTTTCTGAATTTAGAAGACTTTTGTATCATTCTAGATATATATGTTGTTCCCTCTTTAACCTATTCCTGATGAGAGTAAAGTTCCAGCACTACCTGCCCTTTCCCTCCTCATTTGCTATTTCTGTATCAATTTTTCCTTTCATCCCTCATTTGTGTGAGATAATTATTCCTTTTTATATCTCCCTACAGTTTTTTTTAGAATCACCCCATCATACATGGCTCAGACCACACCTTTCTTTCAAACTACCCAAATAATGATGACAATCATAAGAGCACTGATAACATTTTCACATGCAAGAAGTAAACAATTTGACCTTATTGAGTCCCTTTTAATTGGTCTTTAATGTTTACTTCATGTTTTTCCTGGATCTTATACGTCAAATTTTCCATTACATTCTGCTGTTTTTGTCATAAATACCTGAAAGTCTTTCAGTTAATTAAATATCCATTTTTTTTTCATTCAGTTTTATACTTAACTTTGCTGGGTGCAGAGCTGTTTTGCTCTATGAAAGTAGCTGCTAGATCTTGTGTAATCCTTATTGTAGCTTTGTGATATTTAAATTGTTTTTTCTTATTGCTTGCAATGTTTTCTCCTTAACCTGGGAGTTTTGAAACTTGGCTATGATATTCCTGTAAGTTTTCCTTCTGGGATCTCTTTCAGGTGGTGATTGGTGGATTTTTTCTATTTCTGCTTTGCCATTTTGTTTGAGAATTTCAGGACAATTTTCCTTGATAATTTCTTGCAATATTGTATCAAGATTCTTTTTTTTTAATTTCAGGTAGTCTGACTTTTCTTGTATTATCTCTCCTTGATCTGTTTTCCAGATCAGTTGTTTTTCTGATGAGATGTTTTACATTCTTTTCTATTTTTTCATTCTTTTGATTTTGTTGTGTTATTTCTTGGTGTCTTATAATATCATTAGCTTCCCCTTGCCCAATTCTAGTTTTCAAGAAATTATTTTCTTCCTTGAGTTTTTCATTTTCTATTTCCAGTTGGTTGACTTTCTTTTCATAATTTTCTTGATTTTCTTGGATTGCTCTTAATTTTTTTCTAATTTTTCCTAAATCTCTTTGATTTTTAAAGTCCTTTTAAAGTTCTTCCAAAAATTCCTTTTTGGGCTTGGAGCCATTTGCTGTTTCTCTTTGAAAAAAGAGTAGTTTTTTTCATAGCTTTACTATCTTCCTCTGTTTTTGTTTGTTTTTTTTGTGGCTAGGCAATGGGGTTAAGTGACTTGCCCAGGGTCACACAGCTAGTAAGTGTTATGTGTCTGAGGCTGGATTTGAACTCAGGTCCTCCTAAATCCAGGGCCAGTGCTCTATCCACTGCACCACCTAGCTGCCCCTGCTATCTTCCTCTGCATATGAACCCAGATATTCTCTATCCCCTGTCTATGGCTGGGTTCTTTCTCCTTGGCTTACTCATTTTTATTTTTATTTTGTTTTTAGCAGCTACTAATATAATCAAGTTTTAGTCCCAAGGTATGAGGAATGATGCCCCAAACCTCAGGTTCTTCTTACTGTTATTTTCTGGGTTCTGTCCTAAGACCTCACCTTGGATACTCCTCTCTGTCCCTAGGCCACTGTTACGGCCCCCAGCCACGCTGTGCCACAAATACGCCTGCTCTCTCCTGTGGCTGCAAACTACAGCTGTCCTCTCTGCCCTGGAACTGAAACCAGGAACTCTGCTCTTCTGCAAGTGCCCACAGCCAGCAAGGTCCCAGCCCCTCTGCTACTGCATTCACCAGTTATGTTCTAGCTCCTTCTCCCCTATAGCTGCAGTCTGGGACTGCATCAGGTCAGCACAGCTGTGTTTGGCATCTCTCAACAGTGGTAGGTCCTTCAATCTTCTCTTACCCAATGGTTCAACTCCCCACATTGTCAAGAGGTGAAAATTTCTAAGGCTGAGGCTGTTTCTCAACCCAGCTGCCCCCAGGACTTGTTGATTCTGCAGAGTAGGCCTGGAGGTGTTTGATCTTCACTCTCCCCTGTAGGTCAAGTCTTTCCTAGGGGCTTCTCAGGTTGTCTTAGGAGAACAACTGCTTTGCCTTGACTCCTGTTTATTTCTGCTGCTCTACATTCTCTCTGAGGTGATGTTCTGTCTTTTTTTTTTTGTGGAGGAAATTTGGAGAGCCAAAAGTTTTCTGATCTACTCTGCCATCTTCCCAGAATCTTCTCCCCAAAACACTGAAGTTCTGAAGGGTCACTTGTTTCTTCTCTCCCTATTGTAATGTTAGTATTCTGCAGAACCTCAAAGAAATTTCCTTTTATGGTTTTCTCTTGAGTCTTGTACTTGCATTTCAGAATTCTGACTCCACTCTGGTCTTTTTCATCAGGAATGCTTGAAAATCCTCTATTCCACGAGAAGTCTCCCTCATTTCCAGTAGAAGCTTCAAAGCTGTGTGGTTATTCAGTACTGCAACTGCTTGTTTTGGGATACTTGGAGGGATGTTTTGCTTTCATGTGGGAGTTCTGGAATTGCCCATGACATTCCTGGAACTTTTCCTTTGGGGGAATTTTTCATGATGTGATCAGTGATTTTTTTTTTATCCTCCCTTTGCCCTCTGGTTCTAATAGATCTGGGCAGTTTTCATTTAGTTTCATTCATTTTCATTCTTGAAATACAATGTCCTGGCTTTTTAAAATCACACTTTTCTGGGTGTCTTATGCTTCTCAAATGATCTCTTCTTGACCTGTTTTCTGGGTCAGTTTCTTTCTCATGGAAAACAAGATGGTTTCTGTTTGATCTCTTGTAGTTTCCAGGGAATCTGTTACTTGGATAAGATTTACTCCTCTTTGTTTAACCTATTGCTTCTCCTTATAATTATTTCCTCATTCTGGAGGACTGACCACTAAGCCCAGTCCTTATGAACCTGAACTTAAAATGCTGCTGCTAACATTTCCTGAACAGAAGGGGCTGGAGTCCCTGCTTCTGGAAAAGTAATGATGAGGCATAGTGGAAGTACCTTGGAGTGACTTTGGGCATGAATAGACTCTATTCTGTAATTGGTTCTGGTCCCTATGACTGTATCTTTCATTGGCTGTGGCTATGCAGAAAGACCTGGGACTGCATTCAAAAGTCACTGTTCAACCATAGCATCCCACTCCTGGTTTTGACTTTTTTCTGCCTGCAGCATTCTGGTAAGAGCAGAGAGATAATGTTATAAAGGTAGAGGTCTTGGGCCCTCCCCATCAAGGTCAACCTATAGCTTGTGAATGCAGGACTTTGTCTTGGTAGGTAACAAACATTTATTAAGTGCTTGCTGTGTGCCAGGCACTGTGCTAAGGACTGAGGATACAAAAAAAAAAAGACAAAAGATAGTTAATGGGAGAGACAACATGCAAACAGCTATATGTATAAGCAAGCTTTAGAGAGGATAAATTGGAGATTATCAAACAGAGGAAAGGCACTAGCATTAAGGGGGATTGGGAAAGGTTAACAGTGGGAGGAACATACCCTGGATGGGGCTTGAACCCCATCCAGAAGAGATGTCCCAACCTCTGAAGGTTCTATATAATGCCTATATCTTTTTTAGGCAATTGAGGTTAAGTGACTTGCCCAAGGTCACACAGCTAGTATGTGTCAAGTGTTTGGTCTGAGGCCAGATTTGAACTCAGGTCCTTCTGATTTCAGGGCCGGTGCTCTATCCAATGCACCACCTAGCTGCCTCTATAATGCCTATATACTAATGCAGTTTGAGTGATGTTCTTGATCCCCAAGTACAGTTCAACAAAGTGGAGAATCACCAGTGAGAAGGCAGAGCAAGCCAGCCTTAGTAGAGGGACATGCCATAAGAAGTGGTTAGGGAAAATGGGAAAAAGTCAAGTCTGGACCGCTGGGGTCTCTGTGGGATTGGATGCCCCAGACCAGTAAAACACCGTGAGTTTTCATAGGGTTCTTATGTAGGTCAAGCAGGATTGAGGAGTGGGGAGTCTGGACTTGGTCTGGGTGTCTAGATAGGTGCCGTCTCATTCTGGGGTCCTGGGGAGGAGGGCCATGCCCAGGGATTGGTGGCTACTTAACATTCAAACTCCTCAAGATGGGGAAAAAAAACTTTTGACCATTACTGCAACCCTTATTTCCTACTGAAGGGATTGAAACTTCCTTAGGCAGGGAAAGCTATTGAGATCATTATACCCCATTAACTCCCCTATGTGGGGAGATGTAGTCTGCTTTGCTGTGGGAATGGCATACTCACTATGCCTCCAAAGCATTTATTTCATTTTTAATCTCTCTATTCATATCTTCTGTTTATTCCTTTAAACATTGTGGAAAATCCATTTTTTCTTTGAGTCATTTCTTGCTATTGGAACCCAAGGTCCTATGTTGGTGTTGGACAGAGCACTGCAGAGAGAGAATAAGGGCACACTGCACATGTCACTGCTATTCCCGGTTGCTTCCAACAGAGGTAGGGGTCTTGAATTCTGGCCAGCCTGGAGCTTTTTCAGGGAAGTCTGCCTTTCTCACTGCCTCTGAATACAGATCCTCACAGGCTCCATCTTTCTCTAGTTGGTCTCTGTTGCATCAGGGGCTGTCCAGTGCATTGGCTTTGTTGGCACGACCTCCCACCTTATTGCATTGTGGTTGTGGTGGCAGGGGAGGTTGGCTGACTTTTTGTACGGTTCTGTGTTGGAAGAAGTCACTTTCTGTCAAGGAGGTGCTGGAGCCAAAATTTTCAGTGTGACCATGGATACTTCAGAAATCATCAGACTACAAATTTGGGCTTGATTGATTATTTCATCGATTGCTTTGACTTAAGAAAATAATGAAGGGTCAGCTAGGTGGTGCAGTGAATAGAGCACTGGCCCCTGAGTCAGGAGGACCTAAGGTCAAATCTGCCTGAGACGGTTGACACTTACTAGCTGTGTGTCCCTCGGCAAGCCACTTAACCTTGATTGCCTCTTGGGAAAAAAAAAGAAAGTAATGAAGAAAATGTTAATAACACACATTTACTGAAAAGTGTGTCATGACTACATTCTTTTGAAGAGAGCAAGTTGTTAAACATTTCTCAGTCCAGTCACTTTTCTTGACCATTATTTCATCTGGGGCTATCTTTAGGGTTTTGCTGGAGTAAGGATGTGGATCCTGGGCTGGCTGTCTCTGTTGAGGCCATCATCTTGACTCAAGCTCCCAAGAAGGCTGTTCTGATTCTCCAAGGTACCACCAATGTCTCTGCAGTTAATGGGCATATCTTTGGCTTCCAGTTGGCTGGGTATGTTTTTCTCAAACTTCACTCTGCCCCTCCAAGAGGAAGCTATGTAAAGTCAGGAACTGCTTCATCTTTGTCCTTATATCCTTAGCATCTAGCACAGTGTCCAGCACATAGTAGGCATGTAATAAATCCTTGTTAGATTGAATTGAATGGAACCCAAAGAAAAGGAGAACAGAAAGCCCCTCTACCTTATCCCACTTAACCAATGAGGTCAAAGCGCTCAGGACTGATGAAGATGTTTGGAAATGGGGCTTTCCAGGGGAAGATAAGGGCCGGTCCAGACTGTCAGGCTGAGGTATTAGGGCTTTGAGGAGAGCAGACATTTCTGCCACCTAGGGGTCAGACACTAGTTATCCTCTGCTGTCTCATCATGGTATAGAGATGGGGTCTGGGTTCCTAGGTTCCCCAAGGCTCTGCTAGTAGATTGTAACCTCTGGTGGGTCCTGCCAAGTTGGAAGGGCAGCTACATGGCACAGTGTCTGGAGTCAGGAAGTGACCCTGGGCAAGTCACTTAACCCTGTTTATCTCAGTTTCCTCATCTGTCAAATAAGCTGCAGAAGGAAATGGCAAACTACTCCAGTATCTCTGCCAAGGAAACCTCAAATGGGATCATGAAGAGTCGGACAAGACTGAACAACAACCGAGTTGGAAAAATGTTTAGCATAGGCCAATAAATGGACTAGTGATCAGACTAGACAAATTTAGTTTAGAGAAGCACACTTCCAGGTCTGCTGTATTCATTTTTCAGGCCTCAGCAGCTGTTGAAGATGATGCACTAACAGAATCATAAAGGCCTGAAGTCAACAAATCTGAGTTCACATCCTGATTCAGCTTCTCACTACATGTCTGGCAAGTCACTGCACTTCATCTCTCTTCTGTTTGATCAATTAATCAGCATGCATTTATGAAGTCTTTATTTTGCGCCGGACACTTTGTCAGGCAATAGAGATACAAATACAGCTGTAAAAAACACTTTCCACCCTGAAGTGGCCCCTTTTACAGGCTTGAAGGAGCAGGTTACAGAAGCAATGAAATGGAGGAATGTGTCCCTTTCAGACAGTGCAGTTGTGTTCACTCCCTGGCACATAGTAGGTGCTACATAAATGCTTATTTCCTTCACCTTTACCTCCCCCACCAAGGTTATTGTGAGAATAAAATGAGATAATATTTGTAAGGCTCTTTCCAAATCTTAAAGGGCTATAGAAAGGCTAGCTAGTTATGATTATCTAGGTATCTAGGAGAGGTAAAATCAGCAGTTTGAGATGTAGGACTGGATGTCAGGAGAGCTATGTATATTTGGGAATCAGACGAATAGGTGTGAGAGTCAAATCCAAGGAAGGTCATGGATCATTGACAGACAAAGACCAGAGAAAAAGCCATCCCACAGGGCATAAGAACACCCCATTAGGGTAGAGTCCTGAAGACCAGTGGTGACAAAAGCTGCAGAAAGGCTACATTATGGGATTCGGTGATCAAGATAACAAGTGGGCAAAAAAAAAGTCAACAAGCATTAATTAAGAGCCTCTTAAATGTCAAGCATTGTGTCAGAGTCAGTCAACAAGCACTGATTAAAGCACCTACTGTGTGTCAGGCACTGGGATAAGTAATGGGTATAAAAGGAAAAGCATAAGACTGTCCCTGCCCTTAAAGAGCTTACATTCTAACAGTGGAAGACAACGTGGAAAAAGAAACTAAAAGGTGGGGTCAAGGAAAGAAGCCAGGTGGGAAATGTGCTAAGTTCTGAGGATATAAAGAAAGGCAAGAAGAGTGTCTGCCCTCTGAGAGCTCACAGTCTAATGGGAAGATAATATGCAGACAACTATGAACATAGAAACTATATACTATATAAATGGGAGGTAATCTCAGAAAGAAGGTACAAGAACAGAGGAACAGAGCAAAAATTGGTAATTCAGGATTGGAGTTTAAAAAGAGATGAAGGGCCACAATAGGGCAAGAGGGCAAGGGCTTCAGGAATAGAAGCCAGTATAAGCATGGAGGCCAGTGCAAAGGTGAATCAGTTAACTGAAGGGTTGAGATGCTGAAGGGAAGAGAAGGAGACCAGATCAGAGGGTTAGTGACTAAAAATTTTGGTGTGGACAGAGAATTTTGGTGGTAAAGCACAGGGAGAGATGGGAGGACAGGAGGTTAGGATAAGATAGAAGTGTAATGGGACAGTGGCAGTTCAGCGTGGCCCCTGATCAATTCAATAAGTCCCCTAATCAACCTGATTGCCCTGGACCTTTGTCTAGGTTTGTTCCCAAACTTATTTGGCCTACTGCCCCCTTTTCAAAAAAAATTACTCAGCACCCCCCTGGAAATTTACCCTCTTTAATCCTTTAACAGTTTTAAAAAAATTTAAATTTATTTATTATATTATATATATTATATAAATTTATTTAAAATTTAAAATTATTTTTATTAATTTATTTTGATTTATCAATAATCACTTCCATATGCTTTTGAGTTTAAAATTTTTCTCCCCCTTCCTCCCCACTACCTTCCCCAAGACGGCGCACAATCTGATATAGGCTATACATTTACATTCATATTAAACATATTTTCACATTAGTGATGTAAGTAAAAATTAAAACCAATAGGAGAAACCATCAGAAAGAGGAAACAAAACTCAACAGAAGAGAAAAAAAGTGGCAATTCAACTTCCATAGTTCTTTCTTTGGATATGGATAGCATTTTCCATCACAAGGCCTCTGGAGATGTCTTAGATCCTTGTATTGCGAGGCAGGGTTAATTTTATCAATAATAGTCATCGCACAACGTGGCTGTTATTGTGTACAACGTTCTCCTGGTTCTGCTCACCTCACTCAGCATCAGACCACACAAATCTTTCCAAGTTTTTCTGAAGTCAGCCTGTTCATCATTTCTTATAGCACAATAGTATTCCATTACATTCATATACCACAACTTGCTCAGCCATTCCCCAATTGATGGGCATCCTCTCAATTTCCAATTCTTTGCCACCACAAAAAGAGCTGCTATGAATATTTTTGTATATGTGGGTCCTTTTCCGGTTTGTGTAATCTCTTTGGGATATAGCCCTAGAAGTGCTATTGCTGGGTCAAAGAGTATGCACATTTTTATAGTCCTTTGGCATAGTTCCAAATTGCTCTCCAAAATGGTTGGATAAAAGTTAAAATTATTTCAAAAAATATAAAATATATTTTTAAAATGATGCATCTTAAATTTAACAATTTATTGTAAATTTGTGGGTTTTTTTTTCTTGCATTGAAATTTTGATGACACAATATTGTGTCATGTAACTGTATAGTATCATATTGTAAAGAAGTCATTACAAGCACGTATTCCTGCCGATGTATGCTGGACTTCCCGACAATGAACAACATGCTCTCCTGCCAACACTTGTTTGTTAAGACTTGTTGGTGAACTTGACCACTGATCCATTATAACTTGCATTTTTTGTGTTTATTTGGAAAATAATGTAATCACTATGACTTTAACTCTGTTGTACAATAGATGAAACATGTACAAATGGTTTTCCAAAATGCTTTTCTTTCCTTATGCTTCCACCATCCCCTTATTTTTATTTAATACTCCCCGACAATTGTACCCGAGGTTACTACTGCCCCCTAGCAGATGGTATAACCCACTTTGGGAACCTATGGAGAGGGTACCTTACTAAGAGGACCCTGGATACCTTGATGAGAAGACAATATAACTTAGGCTGCCTCCGAGATAATTGGTGACTGAGTCAGGGGAGAAACAACTGTTGAAAAAATCACCCCTCCCTCCATGATCCATATTTGAAGCTAGAGTGTAGTAAATGAAGATAGAGATAGGATTTCTCCTCCTAACCCAAGAAAAAAACAATGCCTTTTGGAAATGTACATAGCAAGTGGTATGTGCTTGTACAGGTGTCCTGAGGTTCCATGGCCCTCAGTTTCCTGGCCCTCTTCTGTCTTTGTGTTTCTTTTTCTGAACAGAGGGAAGATACTAAAGTTCCTGAGGACAGACTTTCTACTCTCACAATATGGCAGTAGACAGAGAGTTCCTACATACATATGAACTGAGAGGAGAGATTCAGAGAGTAGACTTAGCCTTGGGAGTCATCCCAACCTTGAGAATTCTCAAGAAATTGAGAGTTCATAAGATCTCAGGTTTGGGGACGAAGATTTCTCTGGGCTGAGAGAAGTTTCTGGGAAATGTAGTTTCAGAGGAAATACATGAATCATCTCTCCATATCTGAATGTAAGCAATTTATGTTTGGTCCTTTATTTATATCTTTATTGGTCCTTTATTTATATTTGTTTATATCATTATTTAATCATACTTACCTTTTTATGTTTCTCTTTACTCTTGTGTTTGAACTTCAAAGTTTCCCAATTTTTTTCCCTCACTCTCATTTCATTTATATGTTTAAAAAAGAACCATATAGAACTCTTGCTTCATCTCTTCCAGGAATTCTAGTTGAGATTGTGCCCAAGCTGTGTTTTTTTTCTGAGCCTTTGATTGAAGATGTTTTGGAGTCATTCTCTTCTGGGTCTGGGTCTTAAGCATCCCCGCCACCACAATAGTTCATTATGGTGGGCTTCTTTTGTTGTTTGTCCATTTTTCCAGCCTACTTCCTGACTTTGGACTTGATGTCAGGACTGGACTCTGGGCACTTCTGGAGAGAAGGCCTGAGCTGGCTGTTGTTACTTTCTTGGGGGGATTGAAAGTTGTGTTATTCCAGGATCTCAGGGACAGGATGGGGACCTGTAAGCTTTCAGTGCTGCCCAGGTGGTCTGATCCAGGGCAAAGTCTGATTGCTCCCACACTCTGAGCTCTGAAAGTTCTTGACCTGAGTTTGGGTCTGAGCAACAATAGATGCTGTTGGACTCCACCCCTAAGAGCCAACTGGAAAGCTCTGTTGGTTCAGAGTGGCAGGATTGCAGACTTCTCTTTGGTCTAAGATTCCTGCCTTGTATTTCTGTAGCCAGGGTTAGATGCTGGAAATGAGACTCTGCTCTTTTCCTGGAGTCTGAGCCATACCACTGCTGTTGCTATTGGCTTCTAAACATCCTCCTTTTTTCCATATGCTGCCCAGGGCCTCCCTACCCAGGAATATTACTCCTCTGCTCAGGTTTCTTTCTCATTCCACCCTGGATCTGTGACCCTGGACCTGTGAACTGGGTAGTGGGTGACAAAGTTGCCACTTGACACCTGTGGTGCACTTCACAGTGACCCAGTATGGGTCTGGTGGTACCAGTGTCTGGGTCTGGGACCCCATCTGGCCCTGGTGCACAGATTCTCTCTACCTGGGTGATGGGTACTCTTAGCCTGACCCTGTCCCAGTGTCCATGACGTTCTTCTCTGTCTCCCTATGCTGAGTTGGGTTGGACAAAGGACTCACTGTGACTTTTTCTAGATTTCCCCATCTATTTGGAGGAGTTTTGTGATGGAGAGCCTGGTTGTTTTTTGCCCTATTACTCTATCATTTTGGCTTCCTGGAGTAGCCATTCTCTAGTTTTTTTTTCCTGCTGGTCTGTCTGGCACAGGTAAAGGTTGTTTGTCCTTCATTTAAAAAAAATAAATTTATTTATTTATTTTTAGTTTTCAACATTCACCTCCACAAGAGTTTGACTTTCAAATTTTCTCTCCTCTCCTCCCATCCCAAGACAGCATATAAATTGATATAAGATCTACATATGCATTCATATTAAACTTATTTTCACATTAGTCATGTTGTGAAGAAGAATTAGAACCAATGGGAGAAACCACAAGAAAGAAGAAACAAACAAAAAAGAGAAAGAGAGCAAATAATATGCTTTGATCTGCATTCAAACTCCATGGTTCTTTCTCTGGATGTGGACAGCATTTTCCATCATGAGTCTTTTGGAATTGTCTTAGATCCTTGCCTTGCTGAGAAGAGCTAAGTTTATGAAAGTTAGTCATTGCACAGTGTGGCTGTTATTGTGTACCATGTTCTCCTGGTTCTGCTCACTTCACTCAGCATCAGTTCATACAAGTCTTTCCAGGTTTTTCTGAAGTCTGCCTGCTCATCCTTCATTTTTTGGGGGGGGGCAATTGGGATTAAGTGACTTGCCCAGGGTCACACAGCTAGTAAGTGTCAAGTGTTTGGTCTGAGGCTGGATTTGAACTCAGGTCCTCCTGACTTCAGGGTCGGTGCTCTATCCACTGCCCCACCTAGCTGCCCCTCATCCCTCATTTTTGAAGAGGACCAATGACATCATGGGTGATGTCTTGACTCATGCATAAATTGAATTTAAGTGAGGCAGAGTTCAGCCTCACTCTCTCTTCCAGAGTCATTGAAGTTCAGGGGCAAGACAAAAGTCAGGACAACTGGTGATGGCCTGGGATGTAGTAGATGATCTTGGCATGTATGATCAGGCCACCCCTTTGTTCATGAACCTCCAGAAGGCCCCCAGGGCTTATAGCAGGCCTGTACACCATACAGGTAAAGGATTTTGGGAGGCCTGCGAAAAATGTAAGGTTGCCACTGCGTACTCTCCTGTTTGTCACACAACCCTTGGCAACCAACCAGCTTTAGTCTGTCTCTAGTCTAACTTATCTGAAGCCCGAAGAAGTTTGCAAGTTGTGTAGGTCTGTTCTATAGGATAAAGCCAAACTCCTCTGTCTGCTTTTCTTCCAGCTGTTTTCCCACACCCTCCTTCTCCCCCCCCCCCGCATTTGCCTGAGTAGGTCCTAACCACTCCTGCTTTTGTTCAGAGGATGTTTCTCCCCTAGAGTGGTGCCATGGGTACCCATCTCCACTGGTCACAATCTCACTTTCCCAGCCCCCTTGAAAAATGGTTGTCTCCTGAGCCTTGCTTGAACATTTCAGTGAAGCGTCACCAGGTGGCGGTAGGTCACTGTCTACTAGGCTTCGTTTAGGCCACTCCCTAGTTGTAATATATATAAGCAATTGATGTGTAGTCATGAATTCGGTGTTTGGTCAAATCAAATTGTGTTTAAAAATATCTTTTTAGCCATTTTGTATGTCTCGTTGACTTCAGAAATGACCTTTGAATTTGTGATTCGAAGACTTATTCTGCTCACTTGGGCACACATTGGCTCCCAAATAAAACACACACACACACACACACACCACCCTACCTAGATCCAGGACTGAACACCTGTACCCTTCTGTTCTTTAGGGCATTGGGAGTGTCTGAAAATTCTCCTCTAGCAAGTAAACAAAAAACTTCAGAAATCCATATTTCCTCTTTTTGCTTGGGGTCAAATTTGCAGCTGCTTAAAATTTTTACTAAGCCAGCCCTCTCATAAGAGCCACAGATTCAGCTGACCTAATCTGGCTTGGCTCCATCCTAATCTGATGTGAGTATGAAAATATTGTTATGCAGTTGCTGAGTTTCTTGTTATGATCTGTGTCTTAAAAGTCTCAATGTGGGTATGGAAATCTGTCTTACCCTACAGGAAAATAAGGGGGGAAGGGGACAAGAGAGCAGGGGGTTGATAGAGGGGAGGGCAGATTGGAGGAGGGGATAATCAGAAGCAATCACTTCTGAGGAGGGACAGGGTCAAAAGAGAGAATACAATAAATGGGGGGTAAGATGGGATGAAGGGAAATATACTTAGTTTTTCACAACATGACTACTATGGAAGTGTTTTGCATGACTACACGTGTATAACCTGTATAGAGGTACTTGCCTTTTCAATGAGGGTGGGTGGGGAGGGAGGAAGGGAGAAAATTTGTAACCCAAAGTTTTAAAAACACATGTTAAAAAAACATTATATAAATACTAGATATTATTATTAAAAGTCTCAATGCTAGTGTTTGCAGAATTGTTATATTTTGATACCTGAAAAAGTCATTGGTGCTGTTTTCACGTTTTGATCCATGACTTTTGCTGGACTACAGTATTATTTAAACTCAGTATATCAATGCAACAGATCATTGTTGTTGCAATGCCTCACATTTATTAACTGCATTAATATTTGCATATTAATGTGAACACATGGAGCAATCTCTAAAAAGATAGGAGCTAAAGTAAATGAGGGACATTGTCTTGCTTTGACAATTGAAAAGAATAGAGGTCTCCTATTATCAGGAGTAGACCCAGATCTTAAGAATGAGGACATTTTTAAGGGTATGAGGCAGAAAAGTGAAAGTATTAGAAGAGGGACAGTTAAAGCCATTGATATTAAGGCAGGTGAGACAACTCAGAAAGTTTTCCAAGTCCTGTCTAAGAATTTTGACCATGAAGATATCCCTTTAAAAATGACAATAGGGAGTAATTCCTTGGAATTCCAGGCTTGTCTGCCCTCTGATAATGAGGCAGGAGCACTTCTAATCAGAGGAGGCATTCCTGCAGAGATACAGAATGTCACAATGAAATACAGGACTTCCACTCCATCTATGGGTAAGGACTCACCCATATCTGATATGCAGATAGCATAGGTGCAAAATTGGCTTTTTCCCTGGACATGAACCATGCCACCCAGAAGAACAATCCTGGGAGACTTAGGGTGGATGGGCAAGAGTGTGCCTGGGACACTGGAAGGCCACTGAGCCAGACAAAGTGATGAGACTGACAGACAGTCTAAAGGGGACAGCAGGATACTCTCATAGAGGCAAGGACAGATGTTAGCTGGCAGGAATGTATACAGACTTTAGCTGTGGTGTCTGAGGGGAGCTGATTAGAAGACCCCTGTGCTCATTTTGTCTCTAATACTGTGCATGCAGCACAAAGCAGAAAAAAGTCCATTAAGGGCTTCCTCAGGGTGCAGCAGCATGTGCAGAGACTGATAGAAACAGATGCTGTGCCCTCTGAGAATGCAGGAAAGATTACAGTACAGAGACTGTTTGGGGCTTGGTATGTGAGCCTCATGCAGCTGACGTCATCAGATCTATGTAGACCCAGGAACCACTGCCAACGATGGCTGAGGGGAGACAGGTACTCCTGATATAATGCACAGGGCTCAGCCTCAGCAGGTTCCAGGCGTCTAAGGTGTGGGCTCCTGGGGCAAAGCAGGAGAAGAGCACCGCCAGTGCTGAGCTGCTGTCAGAGAACCTGAGACAATCAGGTAAGAGATGCAGCGGTGCACAATTCTATTCTCCTTGGAGAGGAGGCAGAGGACCAAGGGAGTGGAGGGCAGCAAAGCCTGATATAAGACCACCTCTATCAGGTAATCATCAGAGTAACAGATCCACCTTGGTTATCATTGTGGATGAGAGGGCCACACTCGCAAAGAGAATGTAGCCTTAGTGACGAAGAAACTAAAATCTGTTCCAGCTTCAGGAAATGAGGGTGGGGCCAGGGAAGGTCACCCTGGGCCCCAAGGACAGTCACATTAACCTCATCATCAATTGCTAATGGGTCTATTCCACCAGGACTCATAGGGCCTTCTTTAGAGACTGTGGACTGCAATGTTCTTCTGGACAGTGGATCTCAAGTTACCATTATTTCCCAATCTTTTTATGACATGTATGTGGGTCAAATGGCTTAAAAACTTTTGACAGGGCTTGGACTTAGTGATTTGAGTGATAAAAGCTATCCATACAGTAAGAGTTGGAGCTGTGCACAATCCTATTCTCCTTGGAGAGGAGGCAGAGGACCAAGGGAGTAGAGAGCATGAAAATCTGATATAAGATCACCTCCATCACATAATCATCAGAGTAACAGATCCACCTTTGGTTATAATTGTGGATTAGAGGGCCATACATCTAGGTGAGCTTAAAATTGCCCAAGGAAGTTGCTATTGTCAACAGAAAAGTAGACACTGTGACCCTGGTGTGTCCGCAGCCCAATACTCATTGTAGTATCAGCACTGGTTAGAACTAATTCTGTTTATTTTTTCCAAATTCTAGCAGGATACTGCAAATGACAAGCTAGGCCCGGGTACCTGCATACTCTGACCATCCATGCAGACCATGCAGAGGCTTACAAAAGAATAAAGGCAAGAGGTTCCAGTGAACATTACAGGAGCCTCAATCATTCACTCTCTGTGCTGGATCCTGAGTATTTGACCGTAGGGACTCCCAACTAGTACAGGACTGGATGGATAAGTGGAGGCTGGAATTCAGCAAGACGGCAGGTATGTGCTTATTGCATGAGTGGGATGTGGGATGTGCTTGAGGTGCAACTGATTCCAGACCATTTAGAGAAAGTTCTAGGAGGATTCCTCTGTCTAGGATGGAGGATCTCAGAAGTCATCTCAGAGAAATGTTGGTTAATGGCACCATCACAGAATCCAGTAGCCCTTGTACGTCATCCATAGTGGTGGTACCTAAGAAAAATGGAAAGATACATGTCAGTTGATTTATGAACTTCGAACAAAAGGGCTAAAGTAGACCAGTACACAATGCCATGGGTGCGAGATGTTGAGGATTGCCTGGTAGGCAGCCCATGGTTTTCCGTGTTGGACTTGCATGGTAGATACTGTCAGATTCCTATGTCTGAGGGAGACAAGGAAAAGACTCTGTTCATTTGTCCAACTGGAGTTTATAAGTTTGAGAAACTGAGCAACTTGCCTACTTACAAAATAGCCCCAGAGAATGTAGGAGGCTCTATCAGGACTATTCACCTCAACCACCTATTGCCCATAGGAGAGTTAGCTGGGCTTTCTAATAAGCTGGTGGAGAGACCTGATGGACACTGACCTCGGAAAAAGCTGAGAAAGAGATAATGTCCAACAGCTGTACAAAGACTTTCTGCCCCAGATACGGTCACTGAAAGTGATGCATTCAGTGAAGGAAGCTCTCCCTCTATATATGTATGTATATGCACACACATATATATATGTGTGTGTGTGTGTGTGTGTATATATATACATATACATATACATACATACATACATACATATATTTGGCAAGGCAATCAGTGTTAAGTGACTTGCCCAGGGTCACAAAGCTAGTGTTAAGTGTCTGAGGCCAGATTTGAACTCAGGTCCTCCTAACTTCAGGGCCAGTTGCTCTATCTACTGCTCCACCCAGTTGCCCCTGAAACTATATATTATTACAAGGAGAACTGACCCAGAGGCAACTCCTCTCCTGCCCTAAACTGCTACAAAGATGCCCAGCGTACAGCTTCGACTCACAAAACACTGACATACTGATAGTAATGAAATATGAATTAATGAACAGTTATTATTGTTATTATTCATAATGAAGCCATAACCAGAAATTAGATTGAATCTGAAAATCCCATCGTCTGGACTTTTTAAGGAAGTTTTTATTTAAGGAAGCAGATTGACATAATCCTAGCCCAGTCCCCTTCTCTCTGAGGAGAGGAGAGTGGTGGTCTCTGGCCCCAACCTCCTGCTTCCCCTCCTGGCAGGAATGGGGGGTGGGAGAGAAAAGGCTAGAATGGTCTATCCTTTGAGCTGCTAGGTGTTGGGACCAGCCTTTGTTATGGTAGCAAAACTGGCTGTGTTACCAAAGAACTCCTCACAGTACTCCATCTGTGCAAAGAGGAGGAAGTTTTTCTTTTCAGTCGAAGTTTTATTTGGCAAGAAACAAACCTTTTTTTTTTTTTTACCATTTCCAAAATATCAATGGTCTCTGTATTTCCCCAAAGGGACTCACAAAGTAAGAATTCTTCTTGGCAGGCATCAGCATGCCCATAGAGGACAAAAGGAAGGAGTTGGCTCCTTTTGGACAGATGTCAGTGGTTTCATCCAGTTGTGCACTGGACACACTGATCCCTCCATGACCTGCTTCAAAATGTTAAAAGAAATATGGAGTCTTCTAGGATGTGTATCACATCATTTGATGATGGACCCACTTCCAGTTTCCTACTCTGTTCTCCCCCCTACATATCCTCAGTAATCACCTTCATTATGCCTGCCTGAGAGAGGGCTGCTTCCTGGCTCCCTGAGCAGTCATTCCATTGTGCTCCAGGGGCCCTCTCTAGCCACCTACATCTCCTGAGGCAGAGAGAGGTTAAAGCAGCAGCCTTGCTCACCCCAAGGCACTCTGCACTTCTCCTTCCTGACCCTCTTTCCAGCTAAATTCAGCTGCCTGATGCACTGGAACAACACTACTACTCCAGGCCAAACCCTTATGGACAGTGAAAACCTACCAGAACTCATTCCTCAATGATTAACATATTCCTTCCCTGTCATTTTCTCCTTATCCCAGTGATTGGAATCCCCAGCTGCCATTATTCAAATTCTGTTCCTGATCCCTCGTTGACCACTTCCTTATTTCAATCTCCCTCACCCAAACTCCAGCCCTTTGGCTCCCTCTTGATGACACAGCTTCCCTGGTTGCACATTCATATCCTAACTCACTAGCCTAGGAGAGGGAGATCAGAATACTCCTTGCTCCCCATTGCCATTTCCAGACTCTACCATATCTACCCCCTTCACTCAGTAACCTCTCCTCATCTGAGATCCACTCAGTCCATATCTACCACCTGCTGTCCACCGGCCTCTGGGACACTACCCCTTCCTTCTTTAACAAGTTGAATGCCTGGCTTATAGTTGTTTTCTCCCCCCCAACTCTTGCCCTCATACTAGGGGACCTCAATATGCATATTGATACTCCCTCAAACATGTTAACTTTCCAGTTTCTTAACTTACTCATTTCTCATGACCTCCATACTCCTCCCCTACCTTAGTTACATACAGAAAAGGCCATATCCTTAATCTTGCCATGATCTACAATGCCCTACTTCCATGTTCTCTTATCTGATCACAATCTCTCTAGCTTCCAATCCAAAACCCTGTTCTTTGTCCTCACTGGTACCTCCATCCTTTTCTCTCAAGTCCCTTGACACTTTTGAAGGTCTTGCCCTGCCAAACCTCAGCCCACCATTTGCTGCCTTTGTTCCTATTCACATGCTGTTCAACAAAGCTGGAGAAAATCATGAAACTGTGCTGATTATGTTGCCTACAAATTTATGTCATATAATCTCAACTGGGCCCTCACTGCTGCTAGGCAATCCTTTTACCCTTCCCTAATGGCTTTTACACTCTCCCACTCTACACAGCGGCTATTCCAAACCTTCTTATCCCTTCTCAAACCTCTCATGGCTCCCCCCACTCTCTCAGCTGAGAACCTTGTCTCACATTTCACACACACACACACACACACACACACACACACACACACACACACACTACACATTTTGAGGCCATTCACTGTGAGCTCTCTCCTCCCCTCCTCCTTATTCCAGATCATCCAGATGCCTTTTGCCACTCTCTCCTTCTTCACCCCTGTCTTACATGATAAGACATCCTTTTCCTTGCAAAGGCCAACTCCTTTACCTGCACAAAGGATCCATTCTGCCTTGTCCTCTCCAGTAGATTGACCCCTCTATCATTCTCACTTATCTTTAATCTCTTCCTGTCTCCTGGTCACTCCCTTACTGTCTACAAAAATGCCCCTGTTTCTCCCATTCTCAAAAAAACCTCACTTGATCTATTCATCCCCACTATCACCCCATATCTCTCATGCCCTTTGTATCCAAACTCCTTGGGAAGGTCATCTACAACAGGTGTTCCCACTTTCTCTCCTCTCACTCTCTTCTTAACTTCTTGTAATAGCTGATGATGGGTCAGCCTCCCTCAAGTCTCTCCCCACTCCAGTCCATTCTCCATTCACCCACTAAAGGGATTTTCCTAAAGTGCAGGTCTGAACATGTCATTCCCTTACTCAATGAACTCCATTGGCTCCCTATTGTCACATTACAATATTAGCTCAAGAATTGTGTCCCTTTTGGAATCCAGCTGTTCTTGTATATGGAGTCCAGTGGCTTTTTGTGCCTTCCCAAAAATAATAGTTCTGATTTCTGATATTATTTGCAGTTTTCTTGTATTTATTTTTAAAATGTGTAATTTTTTTTTCAATTAATGAAAATCTGCCTTCTCTTCTACCCATCCACCCACCCCTCCAGGAAAAAAGAAAAACAAAATCCCTACTACAAACATGTATAGCCAAGCAAAATAAATTCCTACATTGACCATGTCTAAAAAAAAAAAAGGCTTAATAAGTATGCTGGGTCCATCACCTGTCTGTCAGGCAGTTGGTAGCATTTCATCATGAATCCTCTGGAATCCTGATTTGTCAGCATGTTGATCAGTTCTTAAGTCTTTCAAGGTTGTCTGTACAATGTTGCTATTGCTGTATAAATTGTTCTCCAGGTTCAGCTCACTTCACTTTACATCTGTTCATACAGGTCTTCCCAGCTTTTTCTGAAACCATTCCCTTTATCAGGGCAGTTATGTGGTGCAGCGGATACAGCACTAGAGTCAGGAAGACCTGAGTTCAAATACAACCTCAGACACTTCCTAGCTTTGACCTGGTTCAACCCTGGGCAAGTCACTGTTTGCTTCAGTTTATTCTTCTTTAAAATAGGCATAATAACAGCACCTACCTCCCACGGTCATTGTGAGGATCCAATAAAATATATGTGTAAAGCACTTAGCACAGTGATAGTATGCACTATGTACATGCTAGCTATTATTATTAATAATAACAAGTTGGGGTGTATGAGATGTTTAAGGAGGAATAGCACCTCTAGTGTGAGGGTTTATTAAGCCCTTTTCAGGGTCGCTCATCCACCTTTAATGTCCACCTGTCACCCAACTCTCACCCGTGGCTCCAAGAAGCTGTAGCATGCACAGTAGCCACGCCCTGATAAACCATCTCGGTAGATGGTCTAAACCAGGTTGAAGGTAACTGATGGACCTCAGATCCCTTGGTGAGTTAGAGGGATGTCTACTCCAAGCATGTGAAGACTTCCCTGGGAGAATGGGTAGATGAGAACAATTTGTTCCAATGGCCGTGAAGCAGACACTGTAGAATGCTTAGAGCTTGATCAGACATCCAAGACTGCATCTGGGGTCATCCACTATTATCCACTGCATCCCAGGCCATCTTCTGTTCTCCTGACTTTTGTCCTGCCCCTGGACTTCTATGATTCAGGAAGAGAAAGTGAGGCTGATGACTTTGTGCAACTCTGCCTCACTTAAATTCAATGCATTTCAAAGTCATCACTCGATGTAATGTCATTGGTCCTCTTCAAAAATGAAAGAGAAACAACAATAACAAGTTACTTTAAATAACACAGTTTAACAGTAATCACAACTATCAGACATTTTTTAACCTGCCTGGTCTAAAATCATAGTTTATGTTATAAAAGGTCAAGCTGTCTAATGGGGAGTTAAGAATCCTCGTTTGAAGTGCCCAGTTTTGCAAAGCCCTAACAATGAAAATTACTCACCTCCTTCCATGTGTTGATCAATGAACAATCATAGACAGAGAATTCTGGAAAAGAACAGTAGATGTCTGATCACCAATGTGAGAAAAAGTAACTTCACCATTTGGTGGCTGAAAGACTACTTGGGGGCAGAGTAGTCCTATAATTGGCCAGATATGTCACATGAATGTTTGCGTACAGGGAAACTAGGATCTTCCGCCATCTAGTGGAAGTTCTATTAACTATATTAATTATTTCAAAGCAATGAACATAAATGATATTTCAAGGCATCTGCAACAACTCTAGTGTGATATTAAAAATGTGTGATTTCTATTGGTGACAAAGTCAGAGGTGCTGCTAATGCTACTTTGGTTTGTTACCAATAGTTACACTCGAAGGAAATGCTAAATTTCGGTTAGAGTTTTGAGAAAATAAAGATATAAGCTTTTCCCATTCACGTTCATGTACCCCTGAACTATTTCTATAGATGCCCAAGGAGTTCATGGACTCCAGGTTAATAAACCCTGATCTAGACTGAGTGTGAAAAAGTCCTCCCCTGGAGTTATATTACACAGGAAGAGTGTTAAGATTGGCTGAGGAAACTTGATAATACCCTGTGGGGCCCTATATAAGACCAGGGAGCTAGTGGGAGCTAGTTTAGAACAAGAGAGATTTGAATAGGTGGGATCAGCTAATGCCCCACTGAGAAGGAATCACTTAGGAGGTAAGAGCAGAGCTCCAGCCCCTGCCCTTGTCTCTGCCCCTTAGCAGGAACAGGACCGTGTGAACTTCAAAGGAGCAGAGGATTTGGACTTTCCTATTGGCACTCTAGTCTTAGCAGTATCCCAGAATAGCTGATATAATAATGACTGCATTGGGAGCCAAAGACAGACTGGATGAAGAGTCAAGATGCTGCAAGATAGCCAGCAGAAGAGCTACACCAGACATAAGGGCAATAGCTTGAGAAATCCAGCAAAAGGACTCCCAGAAGCTTTGCATGTGCTCTCTAAGCTTGAGCCCACCTTCCCTTGGACTCTGTTTGTACTTGTGGAAGAATGTGTTATAGACTTTGGGGGGGGCAATGTTGTTCACCAACTGTTCTACTCAAACAAATTCCCTTTCCTAAAAGTTAGTTGTTTGGATGACTATTTACAAGCAACCCATAATCTTGTTGGGAAGCACATTGGGGACTCGTGAGCTATAGTACTAGAAAATACATCTTCAGTTCCTCAAGACTAACCCTAGAATCCTGAGGGGAAGATACAGCCTTGTTCTGAGAATCTGACCCACCAGTAAGGGTGGGAATTGGGATAAAGACACCCCCCCCCTCCAGTCTTTGTAGGTTACATGCAGGGTATGCTGTAGTCACCTGGAACCAGCTCAGTGAGCCAATTGTTGAATTATCAACGTGAGCACTTCCACCTGGGAAATAGGCAAATGACACAAATCAGGGTTTGGGTTATTGTTTTGTTGGTTGTCTAAATCCTACATAAAGATCCCTGCATTGGGGCAGGTAGGTGGTGCATTGGATAGAGCACCGGCCCTGGAGTCAGGAGTTTCTGAGTTCAAATCCGGCCTCAGACACTTGTTAGCTGTGTGAACCTGGGCAAGTCACTTAAACCCCTATTGCCTCAAAAAAAAAGATGCCTGCATATTGACTTAGACAGCCACATATTACCACTGTCTATGTTCTATTGCATTTTTATTTTGTGAAATATTTCTCAATTACATTTTAGTCTGGTTTGGATCCACACTCAAGAGTGTTCCAGGCTGCAATGTAACCTGCAGACTGTATATTTGACACCTCTGATCTAGACTTAAGAAAGTGATAGAGAAAATGTTAATTAATATAGAATAAACTTTAAACTGCCATGTGAAAATCCCTGCCCCCCCCTAAGTGGTTGTTCAAAATTTAGCGGCACACCCCTAGTTATATGTGTATGTAACATTGGGTTGGTATTGCTATGGAGATGGGAAATGCTTCCCCAGAATTCACTAGCAATGATGCTGTGAGACTGAGATTTCTGTGACTGTTTCATGGAAACTTCTGGGAGAAAGATGTTGGAAGAGAAACAAACTAGGTGAGGAGCTGTAATTCAGAAGTTATCCTTCTTTTTGGTACCCTGTGGATTTGTATTTTCAGTCAAGCATTTGATGCCTATATCTGAATCTTTCTGTTTTCTATTCAACCTGTGGCTCAAAGGTCTTTTGTATAAAACTCTTCTCACTGGTAGAGGTGCAGAGTTTTGGAGACCTTGGGAGGACAGAGATCCTGTCCTTGAGAGGACAGACAGAAAAATTCTGGGAAGAAGCCAACATGTGTAGGAGCTGGCACTTTAATTGTGTCAGTACCCCCAGCTTACTATACTAGTGATTTGGAGGATTTTCTCTTGGGTGAGATTTGAAACTTTCTTTTGGTTGAGCTGAAATAATCTTGCTCTAAATGAGAGAGTTCATTCCCCTTTGTGTATTGTCTGGTATATATTTTCATATGTATACTTTTTCTAATTTCTGTTTGCTCTCTGTTTGGATAAATGGGTTTATCTGTTGTTTTCTATGTGTGTTTATCATGGAACTGGCATCTAGTGGGAAGGGAGTCAAGCCTTAGATACATAGCTTGGGGCACTCCTTCCCCATTGGGGGATAGCAATTACGAGTGAAGCTTCAACCTAAAATTTATTTCCTCTAGAATAATAATATTTAAGGGAGCAGATAGATACAATGTTAAAGGAACAGGCTCTCTCTCCTTTCCTCCCCTTCCCCTTCCCCTCCCCCCCCTCTTTCTTCCCCCCCTCTTACAGAGTAGCCCCAACATCCTACTTCCCTTCCAAGCAAGAATCAAGGTTTCCCTTGGAGAAGGGGAGGGGGAGGGAGATCTAGAGATGTGTCTATTTCTGCTTTCCTGGGAGCCACATCCAAGCAGAACCATGTGCACACACATAACCTACACAGGCCAAATTGTACAACATGACCACACACTTCTTACACTTACGAGGTCTCTAAAATGTCCTTCTGTTCTGTTGCTGCAATTAACAATGCAGGTAATATGGAGTAGAGAGACTGTAACCAATGGGTGGAGTGCTGAAGACCAGATTGGTCAGAGGACCCAAAATGTCCCTTAGAAACAATGTCTCTCTTCCATGACTGAGGGGAAGGAATCAGCTGCCTTAGCTTCTCTTTGTGAGAGGGAGGAGTTTAGAGCAAACTATTCTCTGCTGTAATTGGCAGCACCTGCAGACTGCCACCTACTCCTTGCTCTTCTGTCCCTTCCCTTGATACAGTTCATGCCCATTGTTAGATATAAAAATTAGTCACTGCTAGTCTGTGTTGGGCAGCTAGGTGGTGCTGCGGTGGATCGAGTGCCAGGCCTGTAGTCAGGAAGACTCATTTTCCTGAGTTCACGTCTGGTTTCAAATACTGGCTGTATGTCCCTGGGCAGGTCACTTCACCCTGTTTGCCTCAGCTTCCTCATCTGTAAAATGAGCAGGAAAAGGAAACAGCAAACCACTCCAGTATCTTTGCCAAGAAAACCCCAAATGGGATTATGGAGAGGATGATCAGGGATTTTAGGCATCCTAAGGAGGAGGACCTAAGCTGAGGGAAATCCAAAGAAAAAGTTAGCTCTTTCCTCAACTTCCCCTCCAGATTCCTTTTTATCAGCAGACTCTATAGGCTGTTTAATTCCCCAAACATTTCCAGTAGATGGCATCTTGACTCACCCACAAAGAGGCCAAGAGTTAACTATAGATATAGATATAAAAATAATGTTAAGCAGAGAGTCCAACCAATCTCTGTGTTAGGAATTTTCTTAACTGGGGGCTCAGAGTGATTGCAATCAAATTCAGAACTTATCATCTAAAATTGACTCTCGATTTTGCTCGCACTGAGGCAAGGCAACTGTTAAACGAGAGAGACACGTGAGACCCTCGCCATGGGCAGCATCATGCCATTGTCACTGCGAGTGGCAGTGGTGTGCTTGAGTAACCAGAACTCGAGCATGGAGGCCCACTACATCCTCAGTGAACAAGGATTCAGTGTCAGATACTTTGGAACAGGAATTCATGTGAAACTTCCAGGACCAGTACCAGACAAGCTGAATGTTTCTGATTTCAAAACAACATATGATCAAATATACAATGATCTTCTTAGGAAAGACAAAGAGCTGTATCCCAGTGGAATGTACTTTTAAAAAACCCAATATCTTTGGAAGGTGTAATTCATTATTTAGCATATGGAATATGTCTTAGCTTGGCTTAAAGTTTGTAGGAAGGTATTCTACATGAAAAGGGAGGAGGACTTATTACTCTTTTTATACCTTTCTATGGTTAAATAGTGCATGAAATCCAAACCCTCTCAACTTTTTTTTTTTAAAGCAGAGTAATATATTTAATTTTTAAAATTCCAAGTCATAACTTAATTATTTCTTGGTGCTTTGCTGGATTTTTCCAATGTGAAAATGGAAGCATTGAGGAATACTGACATGAAAAAAATTAAAATCATAATTACTTTAGTAAAGCCTAAAGTTTAAGAATAGTATTAAGCAGAGTAGACTACCTAGAAGTGCTTTTCACATTACTCTGTCTATATCATTGGCTGATATGTTGCTGAGAGGCAGCAGGATATAATGGATGAGGGTAGACCTTGGAGTCAAGAAGACCTTGGTTCAAATCCTACCTCTAACACATCCTGGCGTTGTGACCATGGGCAAGTCAATTAACCTCTCATTGCCCCAATCAAGTCTCTCCAACTAAGTTACAGATGAGTTTGTAAATCTGCTTTGGTGGTAGAGGTTTCCACTTTGGGAGTTGGCCACACTGATGAAATCACAGGTCTATCCTACCCCTACCCTTACTACCTAACCCCATAGATAGTGTTTTTTTTTCAGAGCCATGTATATGTAGTACACTGAGGAGGACCAGAGGGAGAGGGTTCAAGATAGGGCCAAATTTGGCATGTTAGAAGCAAACAATATTGGTAGAAATCCTTTCACTGGAAACATTCTGTGAATAGAAAAATTGGATTCAACCAGATCTAGTACTTTTCAGTTCATGCGAAAGCCAAAAAGTGGATTTTAAAAAGATTTTATGAGTATAGCATTAAAACTTAATTGTCTTAATAGATATTTGACCTCCAGTTTTCACACATTTTGGCTCATTAGAAAATCGTCCATGGGGCAGCTAGGTGGCACAGTGGATAGAGCACTGGCCCTGAAGTCAGGAAGACCTGAGTTCAAATGTGACCTCACATCAAACATTTGACACTTAATATTAGCTGTGTGACCCTGGGCAAGTCACTTAACCCCAATTGCCTAAAAAAAAAAGAAAAGAAAGTCATCCATGTACCATCCTTGACTATTACCTCACACTTTCTTGATTTTATGAGCCATGTTTAAGAGATGGGGCCCAAACTTGGGGGAAATGTAGCTAAAACTAATACAAATATGCAAATTCAAAAAATAAAAAATAAAATTGACCCCCTAAAGCTTAAGAGGAGAGAAATAAATGAACTTAAGGTGGTCATTATATTGCTCTCCACCCCAGGCTTAAATTAAACTAATTACTGTAACAGGGTGTTATAGTAAGTGATTGTGAATGAATGGTACAATGATAAACATTTAAACAAGTAAGAATTATCTCAAAAAATAGATCTGACTTCTACAGGAAGCACAAAGGAAAACAGTCTGTTCAATTACAGGATAAAGGAAAAGAAGAAAGAAAAAAGCTAATTTTTCTCTAGTGGATCCCTGAAAATCAGGGTATCCAAGCCTGAGAGTTCCCGATGGAGAATCTCTCCAGTGGATCTTTACAAATTCAGAGGGCCCTACGATTAGCCCAGGTGGACCCCTCCTTTGTAACACAGGTGTGTATCACTGTGGGGTAGAGTTGGTACTCAATCAGGATTTCGCAATAGAACTCTGTCACCCTGTTGAAGATCATGACGATGAACTCAGGTGTCACATTGCCGCTTATTTCTTTTAGCATTCTTCATGGCTGAAGTTATTGTTCCTTGGCGTCTTTCTTATCAGAAAGATGTATTGACTGTGGGTGTCTGTAAGTCTTTCCATCTTCAGAGACTACAGAACAAAAATCAATAGATACACACGGCTCATGCCCAAACATCAGCAAGTTGGATATAAAGACAATGGCATCATTCTTTGGGGAGTTGTTTACATATATGTACTAGGAAAGCCACATGTTGACTCCATAAGATCTCAGGATACCTAACATGTTTATCAGTGTGCAGTTGAAACATTCAGATTGTGGATTCCCTTGAGGGGAGAGGTCTTAACATCAGCCAAATCTAACATTTTTTGAGCATTGTGTCTCTGGTCCAAAGGAATCAGGGCAGGAAGTCTACAGAGAACTGCTTCTCCCACAACATTGTAGTGCTGGATGCTCTCTGGTTCCTGGTTGGGTGTGCCTTATAACTTGTGAAGTGGCCACTTACCACTAATATCTAACTTATGTTCTTGCTACAGTTTCCTGGAACTAATCTCTAAATATATAGCATGTGTTGTGAGTACTTTTCTTTGCACACACTAGGCACTGCTTTCACACTTTCTGACACACATCTGTGGTCATCTTGGGTCAGGCAGATCTGCTTCTTTTGAGCTCTGGGATTCTTTCTTGACTCATATATCCAGCATCATGTAAGGGTTTCATGGCCATAGAGCAGCATGCCCTTGGCAACAACAACTACTTCTTTAGACCACGTCAATAATAATCCACCATAGAAACTCCATGCCCCAGTTCCAACTTCTGCCATTGTCACAGCAATGACATGCAAAGGACTGGCATTTGAGTCTTTTGACATTACCACCTTGTTTCTCGGTTTGTCTTACTTTCCAAAGTCCATCATCAGCCATCTGATCTCTTTGCCAACCATCCACAGACGACTAAGATAAAGAAGGTCAACTCAATGAAGGGAGGGTCCCCTATCCTGTTGGCATGCCATCTGGGGCAGTCTCCAACTTTTAGCTGCACTGACATCAGGTTTTTATCAGTTTATCATCAATTTGTTATCAGTGTAGAGTTCCTTGGCTGTTGCATAAAGTTTCCACTGCTCCTTCATGTATTACTGAACTTTTGATGTCACGTGGCCTTTTGGACAGGGCATCTGCCTCCACACTAGTCTTCCCTGTCCAATAAGGGATTCTGAGCCCAGAGTTGGCTAGTGCTACCACCCATCACTGGCAAACACCACCCACGTTGGCATTGCTCAGAATGTTGGTGGATTGTTGTCAGTACAAACTTGTAACTTTGCACCATACCCAGTCTTTGAATTTTTCAGTGACCACCCATTTAGATTCAAGGAACTCCAGCTTTTGAATGGGGTAATGGGTTTTGCTGTCATTCAGGCCTCTGTTGGCAAATGCAACTGGTTACATGTAACCACCATTCTCTTAGTACAGGACTATTCCCAATACCTCCAAAATGTCATCTGTATGCAGAACAAAAGGCTGGCTTGGGTCAGCATAGCTAACACTGGTGCCTGTGTGAGGCAGCTGACCAAGTCTGACAGCTTGTTCACATTTGTCTGTCTATCAGTCTCTGAAAGGTTTTGTTGATTTTAGGATAGTTTTGGGTGATTTTTCTTTCTGTTTTTGTGCCTCCTCTATCATCTACATTTGAGTAATATCATTCAGTGACTTAGCAATAGCATCAATTTTAACAAATTTTTGATATTCACCATCCTAGAAAAGTCTTCGGGTCTCAAAAATTCTTTGGGCATGGTCAAGTCAGAAATACTTCTGCCTTCTCTGGATCAGTGTTCTAATCTTCTTGAGATTATTTGTGCTTCACCAAAGCTCTACAAAACTATCAATTGTCAGTGGAGTGTTAAGTCATTTTCCTCTAGCCAATCCAGCACTTTCATTATGTTCTCCCTAGGTATTCTCAAAGACAATGACATCATCAAGGTATTCCAACACTTGCAGGTAGTTCATGTCTTTGGAAGGTGGCAGGTGGCTTGGAGATATCTTTGGTCATACATCCAAACTGATAAAATCTGGCTGGGTAGATGTATGTCATCTTCTACTTGTTGTCCTCTGCCATAGGGACCTGGTAACCATTGCTGCACGGATACAATACAGAAAAGCACTGGCTGCCTAACAAACAATCTAGGTCCAGGGCAGCTTGAGCTCTATATAGTTCTCTCTCTCTCTCTCTCTCTCTCTCCTCTTTCTCTCTTTCTTTGTGTCTCTGTGTCTCCTCACTCTTTATATATACATATATATATATATATATACAGTGTATGCATATATATATGTAAAACCATATAACTACAACAATATATCTATTCTATACTTATAATATACAAGGGCATGATATATTGTTCTTCCTTAATTCTTTTGTTCGAGGTGAGACAGTAGAAACATCTATATCTTTCTAGTCTTTGTTGATACCACTATCATTGGCTATTGGACTCTGTGTTGATACCATTCATCAGCAGGATATTGAGATGTTCTCTGAGACCATTCATCACAAACATGAAGGAATTTTTCTAGAGCTCTCCTGGAATGGTTGAGAGTTGGCAAATTGGATCTTATGAGTTGCTTCTTGGGCATATCCTTCACATACATTGAAAATATGTTTGTACTCTTGCTAAGCTTCTGTATCTTCCCTCCTCTGGTTCTACTCCAGAAATGGAAAGGCTAGGGCTCTCATGCTTCCTATAGAAGGTGGAGGGACCCCTGAGGAGAGTTTTCTTTTCTTTGTGAAGGGCAAGGCCTCAATCCAAAGAGATTCAGGTTGCAATGTCCACATCTGGAGTGGAGGAGAAATTTGGGGTTCTCACTGCTGGAGGGACCTAGAAGAATTCATCATGATTTAAATCTGGCCCGTGTGGTAGATCCTGAGCAGAGGAGGATGGAGAAGGAAGAGGGGAAAGTGTCCTAGTCCTCACTGGACCCAGTTCCAGGTTGTCATAACATGTGGTGCCTGACTGAGCCCAGTACAGATGGGGTGGGTGGCCCAGCCTCTGTAGCCCCTTCCAGATATAAATCTTTGAACTAGAAGCTATTGCTACCTCGATGTCCCACCTCAAGTTTAGAATCTTCAGCTTTATTTTGAGTTGAGAAAGTCCTTCATTAGCATCTAGGGTCAGCTAACCCTCTCAGGTTTCTAGTCCTGCCTGGCTGGTATATGGAAAGGATGCTTAGGCAGTTCTTGAGACTTCCTGCTCTTCTCAAAGAGGTGCCCAGTTTTGAATCTGAGCTCATTTGGTTGCAGTCCTTTTTTCTGCTTCAAGGCTCAAGCAGTGTGTCCCCCAGAGTTATCCCCTCCTGCTGTGCCTTGAAGATGGGCAAAACCACTTGCAACCCTTTCCATTTGCCTTTCCACATCCTGCCACCCTCCTCCCTCATCCCCAGACTGCAAATTACCTTGGAATTTGAGAGGGAAGTCGGCTCTTCCTGCGGGCACTCTCGGGCCAGTAGAGGGCACTGTTCACATCAACTCTGCTTGTTAGTGTCGTGTACACTAGGGGAGATTGCTTTGTCAATGGTCATTTTTAAAAACTCCCTAAATAAGGATCATTTCACCATGATATTTGAGCAAATATTAATAATAAAACTTTTTTGAAGGACAAAAAGATTGTGATCTTGAGAAAGCCTCATGTTGTTTCTATACTTAGGTCCCATATTAAGATAACAAAATGAAACCATTTTTCACTTCCACCAGGAAATACTGAGTTTATTAGGCTGCCTTTCAAGCAGTTTAGGACCCTGAATGGATTTCATTTTGTTTTAGAAATAGAAGATCCCAACTCCACTGGAAGATGTGTTTTTGATATCTTTGTTCCCTAGGTTAACCTCATACGGTATCCTGCCTTAAATAAAATAAGACTATTTCTTGTTTTGTTGATGGTGATGATGCTGGTGATGATGATGGGATAGGCAGGGGAAAGAAAGGAGAAATGGGTAATGAAAAGTGCTAAGGCTGTGGGAAGACAGGCACATGAATAAGCTTTTGGGGCTGTAAAGTGGCTTAACCCTCCTAGAAAGCCGTTTGGAATGATGCGGAGAAAAAAGTGACTAAAATGTACATTTTCTTTGCCTCACAGATGCTACTGTAAGGTATATATCCCAAACAGGATGAAGACAGAAATAAAGATCCTATATATGCCAAAATATCTGTAGCAGTAAAGAACTAGAAACAAAGCAGAAGCCCTTTGATCAAAACTGTGCTATGTAAAGGAAACGATGAAACAAGCATTTGTTAATTGCTTAATATGTACCAGGCACTGTGTTAAGCGCTTTATAATTATTAGCTCATTTGATCTTCAAAGCAACCCTGGGAGGTAGGTGCTATTATTATTATATTATTATTATATAATATAGTTAATATAATAACAATATTATTCTTATTATTGAAGAAACTGAGGCAGATGCAGTTAAGTGACTAGCCCAAGGTCACACAGCTGTGCCTGAGGCTGGATTTGAACTCAGGTCTTCACTCCAGGGTCAATTTGATTTGTTGTTGTTCAGTTGTTTTCAGTCCTATCTGACTCTTCATGACCCCATTTGGGATTTTCTTGGCAGAGATACTGTAGTGGTTTGCCATTTCCTTCTCTAGTACATTTTACAGATGAGGAAACTGAGGCAAACGGGGTTAAGTGGCTTACCCAGGGTCACGCAGCTAATAAGTGTCTGAGGCTGGATTTGAACTCAGGAAGATGAGTCTTCCTGACTCCAGGTCCCACACTCTTTCCACTGTCCCATCTAGCAGCCCTAATCTGCTTGATGAGATTACAGGGTGTGGGGCTTAATTAGAAGGGGACACCTCTCAAAGAAATGGACAAGTGCACTAATCCCTTAGTTAAGGCACATTTGTTGGGAAGACACAACAAACTCCTGATTGAGCCTTAGTGAAGAAAGCTATCTCAATGGGGATTGGTGAATGAGAGTTGGGATGGGGAGAGGGGTTCTAGTCAAAAGAACCTTCCCACTATGAGCTAAAAGAGCAAGTCACAGAAATGTCTTCAACTCTTTTTTGGTCCCTTCTCCATTTTCATCTATTCTTGGCCTTCCAGTCAAAGGGATGAGATTTTTGTCCCCTTGGCAGAAGCAATGGTGACTCAAAGCAGAAGCAAATGGCAGCAGGTGACACATGCTTGCCTGGGAGCCTCAGACTGTAGATAAACAACCTCTCAATTCCTGACTGATTTTTTTTTTTTTGCCTTTTTGTCAGTCAGTGGTTAGTGGTCTTGAGAAATGGATGTTTCTAGCCTTGGGTGTTACTTCATGGATAATTCATAGTTAGAAAGTTCAAGAGTCAGGAACTACCCCCCACCTCCAGAAGGAAGAAGTTTCCATAATAGCATACTTCTTAGAGAAGAGGCCACCAACAGAAAGATCCTGTAGCTAAAGTCCTAAGATATGTATTAGACATCTCAAACTGGGCATCTTGAAAGTCAACAAGTCCAAAAAACGGACTCATCATCTCACTCCCTAAACACTCCCCACTTTCAATCTTCCCTATTACTATCGAGGGCAACGCCATACTCTTAGTCCCTCAGACTCCCAAACTAGACATCATCCTCAACTCCTCACTATCTCTCCTTCCCATATCCAATCTGTCACCAAGGCCTGTCGATTTCACCTCTGCAATATCTCTCTTGAATGTATCCCCTTCACTCCTCTGACACTGCCACCACTCCATTGCAGATCTCATCACTTCATGCTATTATAATAGCCTGAGGGTGGGTCTGCCTGCCTCATATCTCTCCCCACTCCAATCCATCTGCCAAGCCATCCTTCACCAAGTCACAACAGTGATTTTCCTAAAGTGTAGGTTCAATCATGTCACCCCCCTACTCAACTTCAGGATCAAATACAAAATCCTCTGTTGGGCATTCAAAGACTTTCATAACCTAGCCCACTCCTGTCTTTCCAGTCTTCTTACATCTTACTCCCCACCATGTACTCTTTTTTTTGGCTAGACAATGGGGTTAAGTGACTTGCCCAGGGTCACACAGCTAGTGAATGTTATGTGTCTGAGGTCGGATTTGAACTCAGGTCCTTCTGACTTCAGGGCTCGTACTCTATCCACTGCACCACCTAGCTGCCCCCATGTACTCTTTCAATCCAGTGACCCTGGCCTCCTGGCTGGTCCTTGAATAAGACTATCTCCTAGCTACAGGCATATTAGTTAGCCATGCTTGGTCTTTTCTTGACTGTGTGTATTATGGACAAGCATATACTTTTGAAATGTGTATGTGTTATACATCCTGTGTGCAGTTGGGCATATTGTCACTGTAGTATCCTCAAAGATGATGCTCTGTATACTGCCATGTCTACTGCATGCACTGTGAATGGACCTTTGTTTCATTTCAATTTTAATGGTACAGAAGGTTGATAACGCGGAACACCAGGAAAATCACTGTTGTTACTTCAAAGCATTGATGTTTGTGTTTATACCATATAGTTACAGGTTTTACACTTGCCCCAGTTGATCTTTGCAAGGGACTGCAAAGAGTTTTGGCCAAAGAGAGGAATATAACCCCAGTCTCAAAGCCCATTGGTATGGGACTTTCTCCTCGATGGTGGAGATCAATGCCCTGGGCCTGTGTGAGGGGCAGGCAGACTTGGTGAGTGCAGGAGAGAAGAGAGATCTGGTCTCTTCAGTTTTCTTAAGGTTCTACTTCCATCTTCAGGAGAGAAAACCTGTAATACCAACCTCTCTTCTGGTTAACAAAGGGAGAAAAAGGCTCTGGGAAGAAGCTAACATGTAGAACGTTGATCACGTCTTTATTCTCAGTTTGCTACACTACAGACTTCAGGGAATTTCCCTTTGGGTGAGATCTGAGACTTTGACTCTTTCTCTTTCTCCTCTCTCTGTCTTTCTGTGTGTCTCTCTGTCTCTCTCTCTCTGAGTTACCTCACTCCCAATGGGAGAGCTCTTTTAACCTGTATTGTCTGGTATATATTTATATATATATGTGTATATATATATATGTATATATATATATATATATACTTACTCTGATTTCTGTTTTGCTATGATTGGGATAAATGGGTATCTTTACTATTTGCTATGTGTGTTCATTGTGGAACTGGTATTTGGTGGGGAGTCAAACCTCGACTATAAAGCTTGGCCCCACCCCCTTTCCACATTAATCCATAGTAGTCAGGAGTTTAGCTTGAACCTTAAAATCACATCCCAGAGACTAATAATATTTAAAGGAGCAGATAGATATAATTCTAGCTCAGTACTCCTTTTCTCTGAGGAAAGCAGAATGGTGGACAGCCTCTGGCCCCAACTTCCTGTTTCCTGTCTTACCAGGAATTGAAGTTTTCCTTAGAGATGAGGGGTCAGAGAGGAGATGCTAGAGATGTATCTATTCCTGCCTCCCTGTGAGCCACACACCCCACCTTGCTACACGTTTAGTCTGGGGATTAGCCAATGAGGGCCCAGGCATTAGAACATGCACAATGTTCTCTGCCTACTGAATATCCACATGGAGGCTTCTGGAAATGAATGATGGAGGAGCCCTTTCTCTTCCTAATTCAGAGTAGACCTTCTGACTATTTCATGTTAACTTACCGTTCACTAAGCTGGAACTGAGTGTGCATGCAAAAGACTTGAACAGACAAGGGTTCTCCTTAAGCCCAGCAAGATGAAAAGTGCTATGGGCTAGAGTGGAGGAGGAGCATTAGGTCTCTCTCACTAGCTTCGCTGTAGCCTGGAGCTCACCAGGCCACTTGTTTCTTCTGTCTCTGTTGTGTTTATTCTTTGCTGGGGAGGGCCCTGCTCATCCCAGTCTAGCAGAAAATTGACCTGTTAGTATTGCAAGCAAGGGAACAATTCTTCCACAGGCTATGCCATACCCAGAAGTGAACTTGAGGGGAGAAGATATTTAGTAGCAACCACTTTAAATTTAAACCCACTCTCCCCAGGGACCAAGTTGGTAGACGACAGCGGGCTTCTGGTTTTAGCAGCATTTAAACTTCAGTTCTTGCTAGGTATTCTTGGCAAAATGCCTTTTGTAAAAGCTAATTCACGTAAATTAGTTCATTGATATTGAAAAGAGATTGATTAGATGATACTGGGAACATCTAGAGTCTTCTAGATATTGTGATCTAACTGATACTGTGGGAGAACGCACTGGATGAGGGACTGTGAACTATATAGTATTAGGAAAAGCAGTCTTACCCCTTCAGGATTACACCTAGAACCCCTCAGGGAGATGTAGTTAACTGACCTCTGGGCATTTGACCTTCCAGTGCTAATTCCATGTGCTACAAGCACTGATAGGGAAATCTTGAGAATTAGAGAAGAAATCAAATAGAAAAAATAGATATCATGGTAACGAGAAAGAACCCAACAGTGGTTCCCATCATCCCTTTCTAATCTTTTTACACCTTCTTCCCTCCTTCCCCTTCCCCCTGTACTCTGCTCTCCAGTGCCACTGGCCTCTTTGCTCTTCCTTGCATGGAACATTCCAGACTCCAGACTCCAGACCGTTTCATTGACTGTCTCTCCTGCCCAAAATGCTCTCTCTCTCCACTTCTGCCTCTTGGATTCTTTGGCGTCCTTCAAGTCTCAGCTAAAATCCCACCTTCTGCAAAAAGCCTTTCTCAGCCTTTCTTAATGCCAGAGCCCTTCCCTTTATTGGTTCTGTCCACATTTATCTTGTATAGATCTGGTTTGTGCATAGTTGCTTGCATATTGTCTCCCCCATGAGACAGTGAGCTCCTTCAGGGCAAGGACTGTCTTGAACTTTTCTTTATATCCGCAGTAATTTGCACAGTGCTTGGCACATAGAAGATGCTGATTGATTGAGTTTAAAAGAAATGAATACCTATGCTACACAAATTATATTCAAAAAGATGAGAAACAAAACACTTTACTGAACTCCCTTTAGGAGAAAAAATATGGTCCTAGTGCATAATTTTGGGAAGGATAAAACAAAGAAAGAAAATTATACACCAGCATCACTAAACAAATAGGGATGCAAAATTGTAAATTAAATTCTAGCACAAAGATTACAGCAACATATCCGCAAAATGATTTACTGCAACCAAGTTGGATTTATACCAAGTATGCAAGGATGTTTCCACATTAGGAAAACAATTAACACAATCACATTAAGAACAAAAACCACATGATTATATCCATAAGTGCAGAAAAAAGTATTTGACAAAGCATAACACAAACTTATGCTATAAACCCTAAAAGAAGAACTACTTTTTAATGTGATAAGCAGAATATACCCCAAACCAAAAGCTAGCATTGTTTGCAATGCGAAAACACTAAAAGCCTTCCCAATAAGTATAGGAGTAAAGCAAAGTTGTTATATTTCCCCACCCTTATTTGACATAGTTTGAGAAATGCTGGCAATAATAATAAGACAAAATAAAATCATTTCTATTTGTTGAGGAAAAATTAAAAAGAATCAGCAAAGAAACTAATTGAGACAATAGCTTCATCTAAGTCACAGTATGCAAAATAAACCCACAAAAGCACTTGAATTTCTGGACATTAATAACAAAAGATAGATAGAAAGGGAAATTCCATTCAAAAGAACTATAAAATATCTCATAGACAATTTATTAAGACATACTTGAGATATATAAATATGATTATAAAACACTTTAAAGAAATAAAGAATTGGGAGGACACTCATTTCTTATGGTTGGGCATGTCAACATTTTTGCTTGCTTTTCTTTCCATTTTATTGTTATTCTAAACTTAACAAACATTAAATAATATGAACATTTCTATGTGCATTGTAGAACAGAGGGAGAAGATTTTACATGAAATTGCAAATCTCTGTTGTAGCAATGGTTCATTCAAATAGTGGACCACTAAGGCACATGTAAGGATCTCTTGAGGCTGAATATTGACTTAGTTTTAAAATACAATATTGTTGAGGCAGCCCCAACATGGCGGAGTAGAGGGAGCATTCCAACCAAACTCTCCCAACATAGCCCTCCAAACAACTTTAAAATAACACTTCAAATCAAATTCTGGAGCACCATAGCTAACAAAAGGTCAAGGTGAGGCATTTTTATAGCCTGAGAAAACTTAGGAGGACTGGGGTGGGGGCTGGCCTGGAGTCCATGCAGTGGCAACAGCATCTGTGGGCCTTGGAGGTGGTTGTGACAGCACCAGCAGCAGCAGCTTTAGGAGCTCTCAGCCCAGAGATGGTAAAAGGATTGGACAATGGGTCAGAAAGAGATAAAAGTGGATGCCTGTGCCTGTATTGAGTACAGGACCAGGATCTATTTGGCAACTCTCTTGTTCATCACTAAGTTCCAGGTTGGAGTTCCAGGGTATAGAAGAGCACTTGCAGTCACAAGGGATCAGGGGCCCTGGGCGCTGTTCCAGGGTGGAGAGGAGTGCTAGCACTTATGGCTTCAAGGCAGCAGGGGCTCTTCCTGGGTAACAATCAAAGAACAGACCAGGAGAGTGGTGACTATACCTCTCCCCAGATCACACAACTTTGGAAGCTCCAAAAAAACAAAACAAAACAAAACAAAACTCTAGACCCCCAGAGCTAGCTGTGAAAACAGCAGCATGAAAAAGCCTGATGCTTGGGACAGGGTTCTCCCCTCTCCCCCCACCCTTTTCCACCAAGTGAACAAAGCCCAACTTTAATATAAAATTCAAAGCCAAGAAATAGGCTGGAGAAATGAGGAAAAGAACAAAAAAGAATCTGACTGTAAAAAAATTACCATGATGACAGGGAAGATCAAAACACAAACTCAGAAGAATTCAATTTGAAAACAGCTATAAGCAAAGCCTTAAAGAAAAAATGCAGATTGGACACAAGCTGAGCAAGAATTTCTGGAAGAGCTTTAAAAAAACAGATTTAAAAAAAAGAGAGAGCAAAAAGTGATTCTAAAAATAAAATATGAGTGGTAGAGGAAAAATTGGGAAAAGAAATGAGAGAGAGGCAAAAAATTTATGAGAAGATAATTAACAGTTTCGTAAAAGAGGCACAAAAATACTGAAGAAAATAATACCTTAAAAAACAAAATTGGACAGATGGTAAAAGAGGTACAAAGCCTCAATGAAGAAAAGAACTCCTTAAAAAGGCAGAACTGGTCAAATGGGGGAAAAAGGTACAAAAATCTCACTGAATATAATAATTCCTTAAAAATTAAATTTGTGCAGGTAGAAGTTAATAACTCCATAAGACATCAAGAAACAATCAAACAAAGTTTAAAAAAAATGAAAAAATAGAAGAAAATATGAATCATCTCATTGGAAAAGCAACTGACCAGGAAAAATAGATTCAAAAGAGATCATTTAAGAATTATTGGACAAGGCTTAGATTCTTAAAATCTAGCCACTGCTCAGATTCTTAGAATCTAGCCAATACCTCACAGACTCTCAGATTCCTTAAGAGTCTGCTCAATATGATGGATGTTCTAATAAACCTTGTCTTTGGCTGAAAGAAGGCTTGGGTCAAATTCTTTTGGGCAGGACCCGTGTGTTGTGATATTGGGGTCCCAGCACCCCTGAACCCCTAAATCTCACCATTTTGGTGGCCCGTACCAGGAAACTGCCTAACCCCAAGTTCTTCTCTAGTCAAGACTGGAAGGTAGGTAAGCCTCCCTCCCCCTTTCTTGCTCTGCAGTTTGGGGATGCTCTCCAAGCACCAAGGCTTGGAGGTGCTTTTCAGGCAAACAGTTACGAGACTGTCTCAAACTCGGCCTGACACTCTCAGGTTCTCGGTCCACTGTTCAATTTGAGGCCATGGACCTGGGTACACCTTCCGCAGCATAGAGGACAAGGATGGATGCCCTATCCAGAAGTGTATGCCCAATTCTGTCAGTTCTCTTGGAGCTAGAGAATTGAGGAAAACTGCAGTTGCTTTTTGGTTCCCTGAGGCTTAGTTACTCCCTTCCCTCTACACCCCTGAGTCCTCCTTCATGGAAGTTACAAGGAAAAGTTGGAACAGCTAAAAATATCTTGGCAGAGTCTGGAGGTTTTGTGATTGATTATTAAGGAGTTTTGAAACTCCTCCTTACAACCTTGGTCACTCCTTTCTCCCACTCCCTTCCTTTGAGTCAAGAGAGTATCTGTCAACCCCTCTCATAGGAAAAGAGAGTTCCACCCTTTACCCCTCACCTTTGATTTCACCTTCCCCTACCTGGGAAATGAAGGAGGGGGGAGGGACAGCAGCTACAGCATGGGCCCCGATGGCAATGGCCTTGGGCCCTAGGGCAACCTTTGCTTGGAAGCATCACCTGGGTTCAGCACATCCTGCTCAAGGTAAAGAAGCTAGCCTCCAAACTTGGGTAAGCATGCTCTTTTAAATTTGTAATTTTAACTGTTAATGATGAGATGTTGATTCTCTGCGTAAAGTAATTTGGAAATGCATTTAACAAAACTGAAGTCACCTGATTGGTTTGTTTCAAGTTTCAAATTGGTGAACTTTTTGTATCAGTTATGTCAAGCAACTTTTCATAATTTGTTTACCAATAAAATAATTTGGCTATTGTTGGTTATTGTTTTAATGTGTAAACTAGCCAAAAAGCTTGTTTGGGTTATGGCTTGCTGAGAATTTGCAAGTGTATAGAAATCTCTAATAACTGTCTTTTTACCCCAGGACAAATTTAAGTTTGAGATGTAAATCCTGGAAAAGTTTTTCCTAAATTGTGATTAATGAAACTTACTGTTTGGGGTAAAAGCTCATAGGATTTTATTTTGAGTTGTCTGATGGATCATAATCCATCGATAAATCAATAATCCACGATCTGAGAAATGCCACAAGCTACTCAGAGAGAATGTGATACTTGTGGGAAGTCAACATTGGAGAAAAGCTGAGAAGACAATTTTAGCCTCAGTCTAAGATGGGATTCTCCTGGATCAGTTTTTTCTGTCACATCTGGGCCCTACAGTCTTTTCTGTCAGATTTATGTCTTCCAGACTACCGGCCATTCACCTACAGTTGATAGCAAACAGTGGGTACCAGCCAATGTCCCTACATCATTCCCTGGATGCAGCCTGTGCTCAGTTCCAGTCAACCTTCTCTTTGGGACCCCCTCAAGGCAGGAACAGCTCTATGCCCCTTGCCAGCAGGAAGCAGTTTCAGAAGCCAAGACCTTTGCCCCTTACCCCAAAAGAATTTGGGTCCCATTTATTTGAGGGGGGAATGATGAGGTTGGGATCTAGACCCCAGAAAGGAAAAACCCTTGACTTTCCCACATGGCTAAATCTCTGGCTTTTGCCTGAGGCTATAATCCCGTCAGTTTGGCCTTTCATTGTGGCTACACCCAATCTCCCAATTCTGTTACCCTTAACCTCACCTGGCCTCCTTTTGTTTTACCTCCCTATGGCCCCTGGCCATTTCCCACCCTTAATCCTAACTAGGCTCCATTCTCCCTTGGCCACAAGGTCCCAGGAGTTCTGTTCACCCCAAGTTTACTGGCCACTCCTAGGTCCCTCCCACACTCTTTCTGTATATAAGGGCCACCTTGTCTCCATTAAGATGCTTAGATTCCTAAAATCTAGCCACTGCTCAGATTCTTAGAATCTAACAATACCTCACAGAGTCTCAGATTCCTCAAGAGTCTGCCCAATATGATGGATGTTCTAATAAACCTTATCTTTGGCTGAAAAAAAAAAGAATTATTGGACTACCTGAAACCCATGATTAAAAAAAAGATCCTACACATGTCAAGAAATTATTAAGGAAAACTGCCTCAATATATAGATATAACCAAAGGTAAATAGAAATTGAAAGAATCCACTGATCACTTCCTGAAAAAGATCCCAAAATAAATACTCTCAGGAATATTATAACCAAACTCCACAGCTCATGGAAAAAATATTGTAAACAGCCAGAAAGAAACAATTCAAATATTGTGGAGCCACAGTCAGGATCACACAAGATTTAGTGGCTTCCATGTTAAAGTAAACAAGAAAGATGTTAAGGAGATGAATAGAATCTTGTTAGATATGATAGACCTCTGCAGAAAATTTAATGGGATTAGAAAGGAATATACATTTTTCTCAACTGTACATAACACCTTCATAAAAATTGACCATATATTAGCATAAAAACCTCACAAACAAATGCAGAAAATCAGAAATATTAAACGTACCCTTCTCAGATCATTCAATAAAGGGCCTTGGAAACAGAATAAAAATTAACTGGGAATGAAATAATCTGAAAGATTGAGTAGGTCAAAAAACAAATCATAGAAACAATCAATAGTTTAAAGATAATGACAACAATGAGACAGCATACCAAAATTTGTGGGATATAGTCAAAGCAGTATTTAAGGGAAAAATTTACATCTCTGCCAGACTGCTTTCTGGTTTTCCCAGCAGTTTTTGTCAGTCAATTCTTATTCCAAAAGCTTGGATCTTTGAATTTATCAAACATTAGATTACTACAGTCATTTACTACTGTATATTATGTACCTAATCTATTTCACTGATCCACCTCTCTATTTCATAGCCAATATCAGATTGTTTTGATGATAACTGCTTTGTAATATGGTTTGAAATCTGGTATTGCTAGGGTGATCTGATCAAAGCTTTTGATACTAACAAGTCATGAGGGCTTGTGGAAGATCATGGCAAAATTTGGTTGCCCAGAGAAGTTCATCAGGACCAGTTTCATGATGGCATGCTTGCATGGGTTCTGGAAAATGGACTATGTTTTCATGCTTTCCCAGTCACCAATGGAGTGAAGCAGGTCTGTGTGCTTGTTCCTCATGCTATTTTCATATTTTCAGCAATGTTTTTGGATGTTTTCAGTGAGGATGAAAACAGCATCAAGGTCAGCTACTTCACTGACAGTAAATTATTTAACTTGAAAAGGCTACAAGCCAAGACTAAAGTGGAGGGAGAGTTGATGCATGACTTTTTGTTTGCAGGTGACTGTGCACTCAATGCAGCCTCTGAGGCTGAGATACAACAGAGTATGGAACGATTCTCTGATGCTTGAGCTAATTTTGGCTTGACAACATCAAGAAAACAGAGGTTCTCCACCAGCCAGCACTATACCATCCATATGTGGAGTCATCAATTATGGCAAATGGAGAAATTTTGAATGCTGTGGATAAATTCATTTACCTTAGCAATATGCTTTCCAAGGATGTACATACAGATGTTGAAGTTGATGCATGCATTGCCAGAGCTAGCTCAGTGTTTGGGAGGCTCTGAAGGAAAATGTGGGAGACAAGAGGTATTATGTTGCCTACCAAACTGAAGGTTTACAAAGCCATTGTGCTGATCTCATTGTTGCATGCCTATGAAACCTGAACAGTCTACTAGTGCCATGCCAGGAAACTGAATTGCTTCCATTTAGATTATCTTAGGAAGATTCTGAAGATCACCTGGCAAGACTGAGGTCTTTTCTCAAGCTGAACTGCCAAGCATTCAAACTCTACTGCCGAGAACACAACTCCAATGAGCTGGCCACATTTTTTGAATGCTAAACATACATTTGCCTAAAAGACTATTTTAAGTAGAATTCACACAGGGAAAGTGCTTACACAGATGTTAGAAGCAGTACAAGGACATTCTCAAGGTCTCTCTGAAGAACTTTGGAATTGATTGCGTAACATGGGAGACACTGGCACAGGACTGTCCAGCATGGTTTCCTGAATCAAGGAAGGCACTGTGCTCTATGAGCAAAGCAGAATTTCAGTAGCTCAAAAGAAATGTGAGCTGCACACATTTAGAGACATCCCCACTCCAAATGTTCATGTGAACCATTTGTGCCCAACCTGTGATAGAGCCTTCCAAGCTCTTAGTGGTCTGATTAGCCACAGTTAGAAACACTGTACCTTGCCCCTGACATAATGATATCATTTTGGTCCTCTTTGAGCATGAAGGGCAACAACCAGGGAACTAAGTCAAATCTATAGGAATACAAGTTATTCCCCAATTGATAAATGGTCAAAGGATATGAACAGGCAGTTTTCAGATGAAGAAATCAATAGAAATCTGTAGTCATATGAAAAAATGCTCTAAATCACTTGATTAGAGAAATTCAAATTAAAAAAAAACTCTGAGGTATCACCTCACACCCATCAGATTGGCTAGCATGATAGAAAAGCAAAATGAGAAATGTTGGAGGGAAAATTGGGACATTAATGCACTGTTGGTGAAGTTGTGAACTGGTCCAACCATTCTGGAAAACAACTTGGAACTATTCCAAAAGCACTATAATACTGTGCATACCCTTTAATTCAGCAATACCTAGCCTGTATTCCAAAGAGATCAGAGAAAAAGAAAAAAAGATCTATATGCACAAAAATATTTATAGCAGCTCTTCTTGTGGTGACAAAGAATTGGAAATCGAGAGGAAGCCCATCAGTTGGGAAAGGGCTGAACAAATTGTGATATATGATTGTGATAGAATACTATTGTGTTCTAAGAAATTATGACAGGGGATAGAGCCAAGATGACAGATTAGAGGCAACTCAACTGAACTCTTTCAGCATTCCCTCCAAAAAACTTTAAAATAACACCTTAAATAAAATTTTGGAGTGGCAGAGCCAACAAAAGGTAAGGGTGAGACATTTTTTCTGGCCTAAGAAAACTTAGGAGGTTGGCAAGAGAAGTTTGTAACACCACAGTAGAAGTCTGTCCAGAGCCACATATGCTGTGGCAGCAAAATCAGTCACATCAGCAGCAGCAGCTTTTGAAGCTTTCAGCCTAGAGATGGCAAGGGGACTGCACAACTGGTCAGAAAGAGATTATGGGGATACTTTGCTGGCACTGGGTACTGCTGGCACTGATTGGCAACTCTATAGGCCATATGCAACATGGAGCACAGTTCCAGGGTGGAGAGGAGCACACGGGATCAGTCATGAGGGGGGAGGGACCTTGATCACAGTTCCAAGGAAAAGAGAGCACTAATACTTCTGGCTGCAGGGGACTAGAAGCCCTTCCTGACTAAAGACCAGAGTGCACACCATAAGAACAGTGACCATACCTATCCCAGGATCATACACCATGGAAGCACAAAAAAAAAACAACTTGCAGACCTGCAGAACTAGCTCTGAAAACAGCAGCAGGAAAAGCCTGTTGCTTGGGACAGTAACTCCTCACCCCTAGGTGAGCAGAGCCCAACCTTAATATAAAGTTCAAAGTCGAGAAATAGATTAGAAAAATGAGCAAACAGAAAAAAAAGAATTTGACCATAAAAAGCTACTGTGGTGGCAGGGAAGAGCAAGACATAAACTCAAAAGAAGACAACAATGTAAAAACAGCTACAAACAAAGCCTCAAAGAAAAATGCCAATTGGACCAAAGTCCAACAAAAATTCCTGGAAGAGTTAGGAAAAGAGAAGAGTGGTAGAGGAAAAATTGGGAAAAGAAATGAGAATGAGGCAAGAAAATTATGAAACAAGATTTAATAGCTTGGTAAAAGAGGAACAAAAAATATTGAAGAAAAATAACACCTTAAAAAACAGAATTGGCCTAATAATAAAAGAGGCACAACAACTCACCGAAGAAAAGAACTCTTTAAAAAGTAGAATAGGTCAAATGGAAAAGGAGATACAAAATTTTACTGAAGAAAATAATTCCTTAAAAATTAGAATTGGCAAATCTGTTATGTACAACTTGCTATTCCTTTTAAATATTTTTTTTTACGCAATTGGGGTTAAATGACTTGCCCAGGGTCACACAGCTAGTAGGTGTCAAGTGTTTGATCTGAGGCCGGATTTGAACTCAGGTTCTCCTGACTTTAGGGCTGGTGCTCTATCCACTGCACCACCTAGCTGCCTCCTCACCTTTTAAATATTTAATAAAGTTATCATGTAAAAAATTGGAATTGGGCAAGGAGAAGCTAATGGCTCCATGAAACATCAAGAAACAATAAAACAAAGTCAAAGTAAATAAAAAAGAGAAAAAAATGTGATCTCATTGGAAAAAACAACTGATTTGAAAAATACATTGAGGAGAGATAATGTAAGAATTATTGGACTACCTTAGAGTCATGATCAAAAAAAAAGAACCTAGACATTATTATTTCAAGAAATTATCAGGGAAAACTGCCCTGATATTTTAGATCCAGCGGGTAACATAGAAATTGAAAGAATCTACCAATCACCTCCTGAAAGATATCCCAGAATGAAAACTCCCAAGATTATTTTTTTGTTTTGTTTTGTTTTTCATTTGTTTTTTATTAATTTATTTTGATTTATCAATAATCACTTCCATATGCTTTTGAGTTTAAAATTTTTCTTCCCCTTCTTCCCCACCACCCTCCCCAAGATGGCACACAATCTGATATAGGCTATACATTTACATTCATATTAAACATATTTTCACATTAGTGATGTTGTAAGTAAAAATTAAAACCAATATGAGGAACCATCAGAAAGAGGAAACAAAACTCAACAGAAGAGAAAAAAAATAGCAATTAGACTTCCATAGTTCTTTCTTTGGGTGTGGATAGCATTTTCCATCACAAGGCCTCTGGAGATGTCTTAGATCCTTGTATTGCCAGGAAGGGTTAAGTTTATCAATATTAGTCATCACGCAACATGGTTGTTATTGTGTACAACGTTCTCTTGGTTCTGCTCACTTCACTCAGCATCACACCATACAAGTCTTTCCAGGTTTTTCTGAAGTCAGCCTGTTCATCATTTCTTATAGCACAATAGTATTCCATCACATTCATATACTACAACTTGCTCAGCCATTCCCCAATTGATGGGCATCCTCTCAATTTCCAATTCTTTGCCACCACAAAAAGAGCTGCTATGAATATTTTTGTACATGTAGGTCCTTTTCTGGTTTGTGTGATCTCTTTGGGATATAGACCTAGAAGTGCTATTGCTGGGTCAAAGGGTATGCACATTTTTGTAGCCCTTTGGGCATAGTTCCAAATTACTCTCCAGAATGGTTGGATCATTTCACAACTCCACCAACAATGCATTAGTGTTCAAATTTTCCCACATCTTCTGCAATATTTATCATTTTCCTGTTTTGTCATGTTGGCCAATCTGATAGATGTGATGTGGTACCTCAGAGTTGTTTTGATTTGCATTTCTCTAATCAATAGTGATATAGAGCATTTTTCATATGATTATAGGTGGCTTTAATTCTCCCAAGATTATTATAGACAAATTCTAGAGCTCCCAGGTCAAAGAGAAAATACTTTAAGCAGCCAGAAAGAAAACATTCAAATACTGTGGAGCAACAGTTAGGATCACACAAGATTTAATGGCTTCCACATTAAAGGGGCTGAGAGATTGGAATATCATATTGCAGACGGCAAAGGAGCTAGGATTACAATCAGCAATCACCTACCCAGCAAAACTAAATATAATTATTCAGGAGAAAAATGGATATTTAATGAAATAGAAGACTTTCAAGCATTCCTGATGAAAAGACCAGAGTGGAATAAAAAATATGACAAACAAAAGACTCAAGAGAAGCATGAAAAGGTAAACATGAAAGAGTAATTATAGAGACTTCCACTTCTGGGAGCCAAGATGGCAAAGTAAGAAGTAAGTAACTCTAACACTCCCTCATTGACCTCTGAAAGTCCAGAAAATATCAACCCAGGAAAAACCCTGAGCTAGCAAAAAGACAGGGCACAGAAGTCTTGTTCCCCAGGAAGCTCGGGGGATTAACAGGAAAGGCCTTTCTCACTCTGGGGCAGTGGGAGCAGTACAGGATTGGAGATGTCCCAGCAAGCCAGTGGCAAGCCTCACCTCAGCTTACCAGGGGGAGATCCTAAGACCCAGGTTGGTGGAACAGGCAAGTGTCAACACCAAAACCCCCAAGAGCCTCAATACAGGAAGAGGAACTAGTAGATACCAGCTGGGAAAACAACCTTGGGTGACAGTGTTCTCCAGCAGTGAAATCACCTGGTGCCTCAACACAACTCTGGCAAACACAACTCCAGAAAGAAAGCCCCAGGCTGACAGAAACCCACCAGCAGTGAAACATCCCTGTGCAAAGCCCGGGCAACCAGGAGCCAAACATTTAAGTGCAAGACCCTGGTGAACAGGAAAAGAAGTTTGGGTAAGTGCTCCCTTCACTCCAGCAAGAGAACTCAACAGTTTTTTTTTTGTTTTTTGTTTTTGTTTTTTTGTAAAAAATCAGAAAATAGACAAACACCATGAGTAAAAAAAAAAGCAAAACCAAAAATGTACAATGACCATACATTCTTATTATGGGGATAGGGAAGATCAAAGCACAAATTTAGAAGAGGACAACATTGTTAATGTACCCACATATGAAACTGCAAAGGGGAATATGAACTGGTCTCAAACCCAAAAAGCCTTTTTGGAAGAGCTCAAGAAGGATTGTAAAAGTCAAATAAGAGAGGTAGAAGAAAAATTGGGAAAAGAAATTAGAGGTATGCAAGAGAGAGTCAATAGCTTGGAAAAGGAAGAACAAAAATTAACTGTAGAAAACAAATTCTTAAAAAGTAAAATGGGCCAAATGGAAAAGGAGGTACAAAATCTAATAGAAGAAAACAACTCCTTAAAAATTAGAATGGGGTAAGTGGAAGCTAATGACTCTATGAGAGAGCAAGAATCAAATGAAATAAAAGAATGAAAAAATACAAGAAAATGTAAAATACCTCATTGGTACAACAACTGACCTGGAAAATAGATCCAGGAGAGACAATTTAAAAAGTATTTGTCTACATGCAAACCATGATGAAAAAAAGAGCCTGGACAACATCTTTCAGGAAATCTTCAAAGAAAACTGCCCTGAGGTCCTAGGACCAGAGGACAAATTTGTCATGAAAGAATCCATTGATCACCTCCTGAAAGAGATCCCAAATTGAAAATGCCAAGGAATATAGTAGCTAAACTCCAGAACTACCAGATCAAAGAGAAAATACTGCAAGCAGCCAGAAAGAAACAATTTAAATATCATGGAACCACAGTCAGGATTACACAGGACCTTGCAGCTTCTACATTAAAAGATCAGAGGGCATGGAATACAATATTCTGTAAGGCAAAGGAGCTTGGATTACAACCAAGGATCAAATCAGCAAAACTGAGCATAATCTTTCAAGGTGAGAAGATGGATATTCAATGAAATAGGGGACTTCCAAATCTTCCTGATGAAAAGACCAGAACTCAACAGAAAATTTGACCTTCAAATACAAGACTCAAGAGAAGTATCAAAAGATAAACAGGAAAGAAAAAACCAACAATATCATATTATCAATAAGGGCAAATTGTTTACATCCCTACAAGGGAAGATGACACTTATAACTCTTAAGAACCGTAATGTCATTATGACGTTTAAAAGGGGGTATACTTAGACAGAAGGCGTGGGTTTAAGTTGACTTTGATGTGATGGTAAAAAAATCTAATTAAGTGGAGAAAAGGGATCTTACTGGGAGAAGAAGAAAGGAAGAGGTAGACAAGGATAAATTATATCACATGAAAAGGGATAAAAACCAAATACGGTAGAGGGAGAGAAAAGAGGGCTGATGAGCATTGTTTGAACCCATACTCTCATCACATTTGGTTCAAAGAGGGAATAATATAATCAGTTAGGTACAGAAATCTAACTTACCCTATAGGAAGTAGGAGATGAAAGGGAAAAGAAAAGGGAGGGGGATAATAGAAGGGAGGGCAGACTGAGGGAGATGGTGGTTGCAACCAAAACTCTACTGAGGAGGGAAAGGGAAAAAGGAGAGAAAAAAAAGCATAAACAAGGGGGGAGGGAAATAGGATGGAGAGGAAGACACAAATAGTAATCATAACTGCGAATGTGAATGGGATGAATTCCCCCATAAAATGGAAATGGATAGTAGAGTGGGTTAAGAACCATAAACCTACAATATGTTGTCTACAGGAAACACATTTGATGCAAAGGGATACACACAGAGTAAAGGTAAAAGGCTGGAGCAGAATATATTATGCTTCAGGTGAAGTAAAAAGAAGCAGGGGTAGCAATCCTGATCTCAGACAAAGCAAAAGCAAAAATAGATCTAATTAAAAGAGATAAGGAAGGAAAATACATCCTGCTAAAAGATACCATAGACAATGAAGTAATATCATTGCTAAACATATTCACCAAGTAGTATAGCAGCCAAATGCTTAAAGGAGAAATTAAGGGAGAAACAGGAAGAAATACACAGCAAAACTATACTAGTGGGGGACCTCAACCTCCCCCTCTCTGAACTAGATAAATCTAACCACAAAATAAACAAGAAAGAAGTTAAGGAGATCAATAGAATCTTAGAAAAGTTAAATATGGTTGACCTCTGGAGAAAACTGAATGGGGACAGAAAGGAACATACCTTTTTCTCCATGGTACATGGCACCTACACAAAAATTGACTGTGTACTAGGGCATAAAAACCTCACAATCCAATGAAGAAAGGCAGAAATATTAAATGCATCCTTTTCAGATCATGATGCAATAAAAATTACATGTAATAAAGGGTTATGGAAAGATAGACTAAAAATTAATTGGAAACTAAACAATCTAATCCTAAAGAATGAGTGGGTCAAACAACAAATCATAGAAAAAATCCATAACTTCACTCAAGAGAATGACAATAATGAGACTACATACCAAAACTTATGGGATACAGCAAAAGCAGTCCTTAGGGGAAGTTTTATATTTCTAAATGCTTATGTGAATAAAATAGAAAAAGAAGAGATCAATGAATTGTGTGTGCAACTAAAAAGCTAGAAAAAGAACAAATGGAAAATCCCTAATTAGATATCAAATTAGAAATTCTCAAAACCAAAGGAGAGATTAATAAAATTGAAATTAAGAAAACTATTGAACTAATAAATAAAACTAAGAACTGGTATTATGAAAAAACCAACAAAATAGATAAACCTTTGGTTAATTTGATTTTAAAAAAAGAAAGAAGAAAATCAAATTACCAGCATCAAAAATGAAAAGGGTGAACTCACCACCAATGAAGAGGAAATCAAAACAATAATTAGAAGCTATCTTACCCAAGTGTATGCCAATGAATGTGACAATCTTAATGAAATGGATGAATATTTACAAAAATATAAATTGCCCAGATTAACAGAAGAGGAAATAAAGTACTTAACCCCATTTAAGAAAAAGAAATTGAACAAGTCATCAATGAACTCCCTAAGAAAAAATATCCAGGGCCAGATGGATTTACAAGTGAATTCTATCAAACATTTAAAGAACAATTAATTCCAATACTATATAAACTATTTGGGAAAAGAAGTGAAGAATGAATCCTACAAAATTCTTTTTATGATACAAATATGGTACTGATACTTAAACCAGGAAGAGCCAAAAGAGAGAAAGAAAATTATAGAACAATTTCCCTAATGAACATAGATGCAAAAATTTTAAATAAAATATTAGCAAAGATTACAGCAACTTATCTTGAGGATAATGCACTATGATCAGGTAGGATTTATACCAGAATGCAGGGCTGGCTCAATATTAGGAAAACTATTAGCATAATTGACCATATCAACAACAAAACTAATAGAAATCATATGATTATCTCAATAGATGCAGAAAAAACATTTGACAAAATACAACACCCATTTGTATTAACAACACTAGAGAGCATAGGAATAAATGGAGTCTTCCTTAAAATGATAGATACCATCTATCAAAAACCATCAGCAAACATTATATGCAATGGGGATAAACTAGAAGCATTTCCAATAAGATTGGGGGTGAAACAAGGATGTCCATTATCACCACTCTTATTCAATATTTTGCTAGAAATGTTAGCTGTAGCAATTAGAGAAGAAAAAGAAATTGAAGGAATTAGAATAGGCAAAGAAGAAATAAAGCTATCACTCTTTGAGGATGATATGATGGTATATCTAGAGAATCCTAGAGAATCAAGTAAAAAGTTACTTGAAATAATAAACAAATTTAGCAAAGTTTTAGGATATAAAATAAACCCACACAAATCATCAGCATTTCTATATATTACTAACAAAGCCCAGCAGCAAGAGATAGAAAGAGAAATTCCATTTAAAATTACTGTAGACATTATAAAATATTTGGGAGTCTACCTGCCAAAACAAAACCAGGAACTATATGGACACAATTACAAAACACTTTTCACACAAATAAACTCAGATCTAAATAATTGGAAAAATATCAGTTGCTCATGGGTAGGCTGAGCTAATATAATAAAATGACAGTTCTACCTAAATTAATTCACTTATTCAGTGCCATACCAATCAAACTACCAAGAAGTATTTTATAGAGCTAGAAAAAACAATAACAAAATTCAACTGGAAGAACAAAAAGTCTAGAATATCAAAGGAACTAATGAAAAGAAATGCAAGCAAAGGTGGCCTTAGTTGTACCTGATCTTAAATTGTATTATAAAGCAGCAATCATCAAAACGACTTGGTACTGGCTAAGAAATAAAGTGGTGGATCAGTGGAATAGATTAAATATGCAAGACACAACAGTCAATGATTGTACTAATCTACTATTTGATAAATCCAAAGACTCCAGCTTCTGGGATAAGAAATCACTATTTAGCAAAAACTGCCAGGAAAACTCAAAAAATGTATGGCAGAAAGTCGGCATACACCAACATCTTACACCCTATACTAAGGTGAAGTCAAAATGGATACACAATTTAGATATAAAGACTGATACTATAAGCAAACTAGAAGAGCAAGGAATAGTTTAACTTTCAGATCTATGGAGAAGGGAAGAATTTATGATCAAATAAGAGATAGAGAACATTATAAAATACAAAATGAATAATTTTGATTACATTAAATTGAAAAGTTTTTGCACAAATAAAGCCAATGCATCCAAGATTAGGAGGGAAGCAGAAAACTGGGAAAGAATTTTTACAACCAGTGTCTCTGATAAAGGCCTCATTTCTAAAATTTTTAGAGAACTAAGTCAAATTTATAAGAATAGAAGTCATTCCTGAAGGAGGCGGTGGTCAAAAGCAAAACACTAGTGAGGGGGGGGGAAAGGAAAAAGGAGAAGGAAAGCATAAACAGGGGGGGAAAAAGGATGGAGAAAAAGACATAGATAGTAATCATAACTGTGAATGTGAATGGGATGAACTCTCCCATAAAACGGAAACGTATAGCAGAGTGGATTAAAAACCACAATCCTACAATATGATGTTTACAGGAAACACATTTGAAAAAGAGTGACCATACAGGGTAAAGGTAAAACGCTGGAGCAAAATATATTATGCTTCAGCTGAAGTAAAAAAAGCAGGGGTAGCAATCCTGATCTCAGACAAAGCAAAAGCAAAAATAGATCTTATCAAAAGAGATAGGGAAGGAAACTACATCCTGCTAAAAGGCACCATAGACAATGAAGTAATATCATTACTAAACATATATGCACCAAATGGTATAGCATCCAAATTCTTAGAAGAGAAGTTCAGGGAGTTACAGGAAGAAAGAGACAGCAAAACTATACTAGTGGGGGACCTCAACCTCCCCCTCTCTGAACTAGATAAATCTAACCACAAAATCAACAAGAAAAAAGTTAAGGAGGTGAATAGAACATTAGAAACGTTAGGTACGATGGACCTCTGGAGAAAAGTGAATGGGGATAGAAATGAATATACTTTTTTCTCAGTGGTACATGGCACATACACAAAAATTGACCATGTACTAGGGCATAAAAACCTCACAATCCAATGCAGAAAGGCAGAAATATTAAATGCATCCTTTTCAGATCATGATGCAATAAAAATTATATGTAGTAAAGGGCCATGGAAAGATAGACTAAAAAATAATTGGAAACTAAATAATCTAATCCTAAAAAATGATTGGGTCAAACAACAAATCATAGAAACAATCAATAATTTCATTCAAGAGAATGACAATAATGAGACAACATACCAAAACTTACGGGATGCAGCAAAAGCAGTTCTTAGGGAAAGTTTTATATCTCTGAATGCTTGCATAAATAAAATAGAAAAAGAGGAGATCAATGAATTGGGTGTACAACTAACAAAACTAGAAAAAGAACAAATTAAAAATCCTCAATTAAACACCAAATTAGAAATATTGAAAACCAAAGGAAAAATCAATAAAATTGAAATTAAGAAAACTATTGAACTAATAAATAAAACTAAGAGCTGGTTTTATGTAAAAACCAATAAAATAGATAAAGCTTTGGTTAATCTAATTTAAAAAAAAGAAGAAAACCAAATTACTAGTGTCAAGAATGAAAAGGGTGAAACTACCACCAAGGAAGAGGAAATTAAAACAATAATTGGGAATTATTTTGCCCAACTATATGCCAACAAATTTGACAATCTTAGTGAAATGGATATATATTTACAAAAATATAAATTGCCCAGATTAACAGAAGAGGAAGTAAAATACTTAAATAACCCCATCTCAGAAAAAGAAATTGAACAAGCCATTGATGAACTCCCTAGGAAAAAATCTCCAGGGCCAGACAGATTTACACTCAAATTCTATCAAACATTTAAAGAACAATTAACTCCAATACTATATAGACTATTTGGTAAAATAGGTGAAGAAGGAGTCTTACCAAATTCTTTTTATGATACAAATATGATGCTGATACCTAAACCAGAGAGAGTCAAAACAGAGAAAGAAAATTATAGACCAATCTATCTAATGAATATAGATGCTAAAATTTTAAACAAAATATTAGCAAATAGATTACAGCAACTTATCACAAGAATAATACACTATGACCAGGTAGGATTTATACCAGGAATGCAGGGCTGGTTCAATATAAGGAAAACTATCAGCATAATTCATCATATCAACACCAAAACTAACAGAAACCACATGATCATCTCAATAGATGCAGAAAAAGCTTTTGACAAAATACAACACCCATTTGTATTAACAACACTAGAGAGCATAGGGATAAATGGAGTCTTCCTTAAAATAATAAATAGCATCTATCTAAAACCTTCAGCAAGCATAATATGTAATGGGGACAAGCTAGAAGCATTTCCAATAAGATCAGGGGTGAAACAAGGATGGCCATTTTCACCACTATTGTTCAATATTGTACTGGAAACGTTAGCTTTAGCAGTAAGAGAAGAAAAAGACATTGAAGGCATTAGAATAGGCAAAGAAGAAACAAAGCTATCACTCTTTGCAGATGACATGATGTTATACTTAGAGAATCCCAGAGAATCAAGTAAAAAACTACTTGAAATAATAAACAACTTTAGCAAAGTTGCAGGCTATAAAATAAACCCAAATAAATCATCGGCATTTCTATATATTACCAACAAAGTCCAACAGCAAGAGATAGAAAGAGAAATTCCATTTAAACTTAGTGTAGACATTATAAAATATTTAGGAGTGTACCTCCTGAAACAAACCCAAGAACTCTATGAACACAATTACAAAACACTTTTCATGCAAATAAAATCAGATCTAAATAATTGGAAAAACATCATTTGCTCATGGGTAAGCAGAGCTAACATAATAAAAATGACAATTCTACCTAAGCTAATTTGCTTATTCAGTGTCATGCCAATCAAACTACCAAAAACTATTTTATAGAGTTAGAAAAAATAATAACAAGATTCATTTGGAAGAACAAAAGGTTCAGAATATCAAGAGAACTAATGAAATGAAATGCAGGGGAAGGTGGTCTAGCCATTCCAGATCTTAAATTATATTATAAAGCAGCAATCATCAAAACTGCTTGGTACCGGCTGAGAAATAGAGTGATGCATCAGTGGAATAGGTTAAATATGCAAGACACAGTAGTCAATGACTACAGTAATCTATTATTTGATAAACCCAAAGACCCCAGCTTCTGGGATAAGAACCCACTCTTTGAAAAAAACTGCTGGGAAAACTGAAAAAGAGTGTGGCAGAAACTAGGCATAGACCAAAATCTCACACCATATACCAAAAGAAAGTCAAAATGGGTTCATGATTTAGATGTAAAGGCTGATACTATAAGCAAACTGGGAGAGCAAGGAATAGTTTACCTGTCAGTTCTATGGAGAATAGAAGAATTCACGACCAAACAGGAGATAGAGAACATTACGAAAAGCAAAATAGATAATTTTGATTACATTAAATTGAAAAGTTTTTGCGCAAACAAAGCCAATGCAACTAAGATTAGAAGGAAGGTAGAAAACTGGGAAAGAATTTTTACAACTAGTCTCTCTGATAAGGGCCTCATTTCTAAAATACATGGAGAATTAAGTCAAATTGATAAGAATACAAGCCATTCTCCAATTGATAAATGGTCAAAGGATATGAACAGACAGTTCTCAGATGAAGAAATTAAAGCCATCTATAGTCATATGAAAAAAATGCTCTAAATCACTATTGATTAGAGAAATGCAAATCAAAACAAGTCTGAGGTACCACATCACATCTATCAGATTGGCCAACATGACAAAACAGGAAAATGATAAATATTGCAGAAGATGTGGGAAAATTGGAACACAAATGCATTATTGGTGGAATTGTGAAGTGATCCAACCATTTTGGAGAGCAATTTGGAACTATGCCCAAAGGGCTATCAAAATGTGTATACCCTTTGACCCAGCAATAGCACTTCTAGGGCTATATCCCAAAGAGATCACACAAACCAGAAAAGGACCTACATGTACAAAAATATTCATAGCAGCTCTTTTTGTGGTGGCAAAGAATTGGAAATTGAGAGGATGCCCATCAATTGGGGAATGGCTGAGCAAGTTGTGGTATATTAATGTGATGGAATACTATTGTGCTATAAGAAATGATGAACAGGCTGACTTCAGAAGAACCTGGAAAGACTTGTATGGTGTGATGCTGAGTGAAGTGAGCAGAACCAAGAGAACATTGTACACAATAACAATCACGTTGCATGATGACTAATGTTCGTAAACTTAACCCTTCCTGGCAATACAAGGATCTAAGACATCTCCAGAGGCTTTGTGATGGAAAATGCTATTCACACCCAAAGAAAAACTATGGAAGCCAAATTGCTAATTTTTTTCTCTTCTGTTGAGTTTTGTTTCCTCTTTCTGATGGTTCCTCCTATTGATTTTAATTTCTACTTACAACATCACTAATGTGAAAATATGCTTAATATGAATGTAAATGTATAGCCTATATCAGATTATGAGCCATCTTGGGGAGGGTGGTGGGGAAGAAGGGGGAGAAAAATTTTAAACTCAAAAGCATATGGAAGTGATTATTGATAAATCAAAAGAAATTAATAAAAAAAAGAAAAAAAAGAATACAAGTCATTTCCCAATTGATAAATGGTCAAAGGATATGAACAGGCAGTTCTCAGAGGAAGAAACTAAACTATCTATAGTCATATGAAAAAATGTTCTAAATCACTATCGATTAGAGAAATGCAAATCAAAATGACTCTGAGGTACCATGTCACACCTATCAGATTGGCTAACATGACAAAACAGGACAATGATAAATGTTGGAGAAGATGTGGGAAAATTGGAACACTAATACATTGTTGGTGGAGTTGTGAAATGATCCAACCATTCTGGAGAGCAATTTGGAACTATGTCCAAAGGGCTATTAAAATGTGCATACCCTTTGATCCAGCAATATCACTTCTAGAACTGCATCCCAAAGAGATCATAAAAATGGGAAAAGGACCCATATGTACAAAAATATTTATAGCAGCTCTTTTTGTTGTGGCCAAGAATTGGAAATTGAGGGAATGCTCATCAATTGGAGAATGGCTGAACAAGTGGTATATGAATGGAATGGAATACTATTGTACTGTAACAAATGATGATCAGGCAGAATTCAAAAAACTTGGAGGGACAGCTAGGTGGTGCAGCAGATAGAGCTCTGGCCTTTGAGTCAGGAGGACCTGAGTTCAAATATGACCTCAGACACTTGACATTTATTAGCTGTGTGACCCTGGGCTAGTCACTTAACCCTAATTGCCTTACCAAAATGAAAAAAAAAACCCAAAACTTGGAAAGACTTACATGAACTGATGCAGAGTGAAATGAACAGAACCAGAAGAACATTGTACACAGTAATAGCCACATTATGGGATGACTGACTTTGATAGACTTGACTCTTCACAGCAATGCAAGAATCTAAGACAATTCAAGATGGAAATTGCTATCCACACTCAGGGAAAGAAATATAGAGTCTGCATGCAGATGGAAGCATACTATTTGCTCTCCTTTTCCTTTGTTGTTTTCTTTTATTGCTTCATTCTCGTGGTTCCTCCCATTAGTTCTAATTGTTCTTTACATCATGACTAATGGGAAAATTTGCTTAACATGAATTTATAAGTAGAACCTATGTCAGATTGCATGCTGTCTTGGGGTGGGGGAAGCAGAGGAAGGGAGAGAAAATTTAAAACTCAAAAACTTATGGAAGTGAATGTTGAAAACTAAAAATAAATGATTTTTTTTAAAAAGAGTGATTATAAGGGTCTTAGTAAAGTTAAACTGTTTACACTCCTATATGGAAAGATGATATATGTAACTCCCAAGAACTTTCTCATTATTAGAATAGTTAAAGGGAGTTTACATAGATAGAGGGCATGGATGTTAATCAATTATGTTGGAATCATCTCAAAAAAATGAAGGGGGGGAAGAAGGATACACTGGGAGAAGGGGGAAGGGAGAGGTAGAAAGGAGAACATTTTCTCACGTAAAAGAGACATTCAAGGAAGAACTTTTACAGTGGACAGTAAAATAGGGGTGTAGTGGCCAATGCTTGAACCTCACTCTTTTTGAAATTTGTTCAAAGAGGGAAGAATATACATACACACTCAGTTGTGTACAGAAATGTAGCTTACTCAATAGGGAAATGGGAGGGTAGTAAGAAAGGGAGGATGTTAAAAAGGAAGGCAGATTAAAGGAGGCAGTGGTTAGAAACAAAATAGAAGTTTGAAGAGGGACAGGATACAAAGAAGAAGAAACAGAAGAAAATAGGATAGAGGGAAATACACACTAATCATAACTGTGAATGTGAATGGGATGAGCTCACTCATAAAATGGAAGCAGATCGCAGAATTGATTAGAAATCAGAATGCAGCAAGATGTTGTTTACAAGAGACACACTTGAAAAAGAAAGACACACAGATTTAAAAGAAAGGGCTGGAGCAGAATCTAATGTGATTTAGCTGAACTAAAAAAAGGCAGGAATAGCAATCATGATTTCAGATGAAGCAAAAGCAAAAATAGACCTAATAAAATGGGATAATCAGAGAAATTACATTTTTCTAAAAGGTACCATAAACAATGAAGTAATATCAAAAAATTTTATGGCAAGTTTCTCTGATAAAGACCTCATTTCTCAAATACATACTGCGTATAGAACTGAGTCAAATTTGTAAGAATAAGAGTCATTCCCTAATTGATAAATGGTGAAATTATATAAATGGGCAGTGTTCAGAAGAAGAAATCAACGATAACTATAGTCATATAAAAAAATGCTCTAAATCACTATTGAATAGAGAAATGCAAATTAAAACAACTCTGAGGTAGCACCTATGACCTATCAGAGATGACAAATGCCAGAGGGGATGAGGGAAAAATAGGTACACTAGTGAATTGTTGGTGGAGTAGTGAATTGGTCCAACCATTCTGGAGAACAATTTGGAACTACGACCAAAGCACTATAAAAGTGTGCATATTGGGAGCCAAGATGGAGGAGTAAAAGCAGTGACTTGCTTGAGCTCTCCCCCAAACCCATCCAAATACCTGTAAAAATGGCTCTAAACAAATTCTAAAGTAGCAGAACACACAAAAAGACAGAGTGAAACAAATTTCCAGCCCAAGACAGCTTGGATAGTTGATCAGAAAGGTCTATCGCAACAGGTGCAGAGAGGAATGCAGTTTGGCATGGGTGCGCAGGCAAAACAGGCCTCAGCGAACCTGGAGCAGCCCTCAGGGAACTGAATCATGGACAGCTGTGGCAATTTCCAGACTTCTCAACCCATGAATGCTAAAGACAACTTAGAAGGTCAGTAGGAAAAGTCTGTGACTACGGTAAGAGAGAAGCTTGGTCCCAGCCCCAGTTCCCATGTGTGGCCCCAGGGCTGCAGCTTCTTCCAGAGCTTCCAACCCACAGACTGAGTAGGGATCAAGTGTCTGATAAGAGGGGGATTGCAGGGATCTCTTTGCTGGTGCAGGATTCTCTTGCTTTGCTCATATGGGTCACAGTTCTGAGTGGCAGTCCTGGGGTGAGGAGGAGTGCTGGTATGGTGGAGTTTGTAGTGGTGGGTATGGTGGAATTTGTAGTGGTGGTGGAGAGGAAATCCTCCTCACAGTTCCAAGGCAGAAAAGAGTGCTTGTAGTCACTCATAGACCAGAGCACAGACCAGGAAAGGAGTAAACGCCTCACGCCTTATCATAACACCTTGGAAGAACTGAAAATTTGCAGGTCCCTAGAAGTATCTCTGAAAACCGCTGCACAAAACCCGTGAAGCTTGGGACAAAACATTTTCCACACTGGAAGCAGACCCCTGCCTTAACAAAGAGTTTATAACTCAAGTAATTGGCTGGGATCATGAGCGAACTGTGCAAAAAAGTCAGACCATAGAATCTTTCTTTGGTGACAAAGAAGATCAAAACATACAACCAGAAGAAGACAACAAAGTCAAAGTTCCTACATCCAAAGCTTCTAGGAAAAAATATGAATTGGTCCCAGGCCATGGAAGAGCTCAAAAAGGATTTTGAGAAGCAAGTAAGAGAAGTAGAGGAAAAACTGGGAAGAGAAATGAGAGTGATACAAGAAAATCATGAAAAATAAGTCAACAGCTTGCTAAAGGAGACCAAAAAAAAAATTGAAGAAAATAATACCTTAAAAGTAGCCTAACCCAAATGGCAAAAGAGGTCCAAAAAGCCAAAGAGGAGAAGAATGCCTTAAAAAGTAAAATTGGCCAAATGGAAAAAAAAGTCCAAAAGCTTACAGAAGAAAATACTTCCTTAAAAATTAGAATGAATCACCTACTCAGCAAAACTGAGTGTAAACCTTCAGGGTAAAAAATGGTCATTCAATGAAATAGGGGACTTTCAAGAATTCCTGAGGAAAAGACCAGAGCTGAATAGAAAATTTGAATTTCAAATACAAGACTCAAGTGAAACATGTAAGAGGTAAGCAGGAAAGAGAAATCATAAGAGACTTATTAAGGTTGAACTGTTTACATTCCTGCAGGGAAAGATGATATTTGTAACTCATGGGTCTTTTGTCAGTATTAGGATAGTGGGAGGGAAGAAAATTATATGTATGTATAGATAGATAGATAGAGGGCACAGGGTGAATTGAAGATGAAGGGGTGATATCTGAAAAATAACATTAAGGGGTGAGAGAGGATTATACTGGGAGAAGAAGATAGAGAGAAGTAGAATGGGGTAAATTATCTCACATGAAAGAGACAAGAAAAGGCTTTTACAGTGGAAGGGAAATGGGGGAAGGTGAGAGGGAATGAGTGAATCTTATTCTCATAGGATTTGGCTTAAGGAGGGAATAACATACACAGTGGGGTATGGAAATCTATCTTACCCTACAGGAAAATAAGGAGGGAAGGTGACAAGAGAGCAGGTGGTTGATAGAGGGGAGGGCAGATTGGGGGAGGGGATAATCAAAAGCAAACACTTCTGAGGAGGGACAGGGTCAAAAGAGAGAACAGAATAAATGGGGGGGGTAGGATAGGATGAAGGAAAATATACTTAGTTTTTCACAACATGACTACTATGGAAGTGTTTTGCATGACTACACATCTATAACCTGTATTGAGATGCTTGCCTTTTCAATGAGGGTGGGTGGGGAGGGAAGAAGGGAGAAAATTTGTAACCCAAAGTTTTAAAAACACATGTTAAAAATTTAAAAAAAGGATCTCAAAAAAATTTTTAAAAATTGGAATGGAGCGATTGGAAGCTAGTGACTTTGTGAGAAATCAAGACACTGTAAAACAAAACCAAAAGAAAAGTGTGCATGTCCTTTGACCCAGTAATACCACTACTAGGTCTGTATCCCAAAGAGATCAAAGAAGGAGGAAAAGGACCTGTATGCGCAAGAATACTTATAGCAGCTCTTTTTGTGGTGGCAAAGAATGTGAAATTGAGGGGATGCTCGTCAACTGGGGGATGGCTGAACAAGTTGTGGCATATGATTGTGATGGAGTACTATTGTGCTGTGGGAAATGACAAAGGGGATGGGTTTCAGAAAAATGTGAGAAGACCTATATGAACTGATGCAAAGTGAAGTGAGAAGAACCAGATCATTGTGCACATTAACAGCAATGTTGTAATGATGATCAACTGTGAAAGACTTGGCTACTCTGATCAATACAATAAACCAAGACAATTCCAAAGGACTCATGCTGAAAAAATAATATCCTCTTCCAGAGAAAGAACTGATGAGCTCTGAGTGCAAATTGAAGTATAATTTTCTCACTTAATTTTTCTTACTTTTAAAAAATATGGCTAATATGGAAATATACTTTGCATTATTTCACAGGTATAATTGATATCATATTGCTTACCTTCTCAGTGGATGGAATGGGAGGGAGGGAGAGAATTTGGAATTTGAAATTTAAGAAGAAAAGAATGTTTAAAATAAAAATAAATAATATATATTTTAAAAAGAAATTATGAGCAGTATGGTTTCAGAAAAACCTGGGAAGACTTTTATTTTTTTTAATTAATTTATTTTGAATTATCAACAATCACTTTTATAAGCTTTTGAGTTTTAAATTTTTCTCCACCTCCCTCCCCACTTCCCTCCCCAAGATGGCACACAATTTGATATAGGCTATACATATACATTCCTATTAAACGTATTTTCACATTAGTGATATCGTAAGTAAGAATTAGAACCAATAGGAGGAACCACCAGAAAGAGAAAACAAAACACAACAGAAGGAAAAAAAATAGCAAATAGTATGCTTCGATCTGTATTCAAGCTCCATAGTTCTTTCTTCTTTGTGGATAGCATTTTCCATCATGAGGCCTTTGGAAATGTCTTAGATCCTTGTATTGCCAGGAAGGGTTAAGTTTATCAATATTAGTCATCACACGACGTGGCTGTTTTTGTGTACAACATTCTCCTGGTTCTGCTCACTTCACTCAGTATCAGACCATACAAGTCTTTCCAGGTTCTTCTGAAGTCAGCCTGTTCATCATTTCTTATAGCACAATAGTATTCTACTACATTCGTATACCACAACTTGTTCAGCCATTCCCCAATTGATGGGCATCCTCTCAATTTCCAATTCTTTGCCACCACAAAACGAACTGCTATAAATATTTTTATACATGTGGGTCCTTTTCCCATTTGTATGATCTCTCTGGGATATAGCCCTAGAAGTGCTATTGCTGGGTCAAAGGGTATGCACATTTTAATAGCCCTTTGGGCATAGTTCCAAATTGCTCTCCAAAATGGTTGGATCAGTTCACAGCTCCACCAACAATGCATTAGTGTTCCAATTTTCCCACATTTTGGGAAGACTTTTATGAACTGATACAAAGTGAAGTGAGCAGAACCAGGAGAACATTGCACTCCGTAACAACAAAATTGTAAGGATGTTCAGCTCTGAAAGAATTAGCTACTCTAATCAATAGAATGATTGAAGACAATTTCAAGGGACTCATGATGAAAAATGCTATTCACCTCCAGAGAGAGAACTGATGAATTCTGAGTGCAGATTGAAACATATTGTTTTTACCTTTCTTTCTTTTCCTTGCCTTTTTTTTCTTTTTGCAACATGGCTAACGTGGAAATATTTTACACAACTTCACATATATAACAGATATCATATTGCTTGCCTTTTCAATGGGTAGGGGAGGAACTGGAGGTAGAGAAAGTATTTAGAACTTGAAATTTAAAAAAAAGAATGTCAAAAATAGATTTTTTTAAAAAAGAAAAAAGAACCCTCAAAGTATTAATAAGAAAAGTTCTAGTAATTTCAAATGCACTTCAGGGAGTTTGTCAGTTACAATGTATTTGTAGTTTTCACACTCCAAGTTTCTAAAGGTCTTGAAAAGGAGCATTTTTTATTATTTAGAAGTTTAAAAATGATAAAATTAAATGAATTTCAATATTTCTATTATGGAGTCATTTATGGTAAACTTGACTCAATTTGTAGGTAAATGAAAGTATTCTATGAACTAAAATGAATAATTAATAACAAAATTCATTATATTGGCTCAAGAAAGGAATAAAAATGGTTCTTCCTCAAAAAATATAATGTTATCTATGTTTTGTTGTATTTTTATTGGTTTTGTTAAATATTTCCCAATTACATTTTAATCTAGTTTGGCAGCACTTGGGAATATTGCAGATCCATGCTGCCCATTATATTTTTGACTCTTCTGATATAGGGATTGTTTTTCTTTTGAATTATATAATAAATTAAAATGTAACTCTCAAAGCTGTCCTCCTTGTCTGTGGTTCTTTCTGACCTTCCTTTTTTTTCTATTCTCATGGGGCGGGGGAAAGGGGAACCCTATTCTTACCCCTCTCTTCTCATTGGAAAAAGAAAAAAAAGCCTTATAACCTATATGCACAATGAAGCAAAACAAATTTCCTCATTGGCTATGTCCAACAAATTATTTCTCATTTTGCATCCTGGAGTCTATCATCTCTCTGTGAAGAGGTTGGTAGCATGCTTCATATTTGGTATTCAGGAATTGCAGTCATTACATTGGTCAGATTTCTTAAGTCTTTTAAAGTTGTTTTTCTTTACACTACTGTTGTTGCATAAATTGTGTAAGTCTTCCCAATTTTCTCTGAAACCTGCAATAATATTCCATTATACTCATGAACTATAATTTGTTCAGCCATTTTCCAATTAATAGGCACTCTTTTAGTTTCCAGTTCTCTGCCATGATAAAATAAACTGCTATAAATGAATTTTGTCCATATGAGTCCTTTTCCTTTTTCTTTGATCTCCTTGGGGTAATAGTCTAGCAGTGGTTTCACTGGGTCAAAGGGTATGCACAGTTTAGTAACTTTTCAGGCATAGTTCCAAATTGCTTCCAGAATGGCTGGACCAATCCACAACGGCTCCACCAACAGTATATTAATGTGAGCCAATACAATATGATGCCAATCAAACTGCTATGGTAGTATTTTATAGAGGTAGATAACATAATAAGAAAATTCATTTGGAAGATCAAAGGGACTAGAATTAAAGGAAATGATGAGAAAAAAGGAGCAGTAAAGGGGTAATAGTACTTTTAGATCTCAAGTAATATTATAATGCAATTATCATCCAAAAAATAGAAAAGTTGATCAGTTGAACAAACAGGATAAACAAGAATCAGAAAAAAGAAATTAAACTTAATATTCCAATGTTAGATAAACTTGAGAACATAATCTATTCAGAGAACTTCCCATTTGATAATAACTTTTGGGAAAATTGAAAAACAGCTTGGTAAAAAAATAAGTTTAGACCAACATCTTTATCTACTACAATTAGCTCGAAATGGATATGTAACCTTAATATAAAAGACTACACTATTAAAAATTTAGAAGAGAACCAGATCAGGTACCTTTCACAGCTGTGGCCAGGAAGAGAATTCTTAGTCAAATGAGGAATAGAGGAGATCACAAAAGACAAAATAGATAATTTTGAAGACACAAAATTGAAAAGCTTTTCCATGAATCAAATCAGTGTAGCAAGGCTAAGAAGGGAAACCATTGACATGGAAGAAATCTTTGCATCAAATACCTCTGATAAGGGTTTGATATCCAAAATATATAGGGAATTCATACAAATAAAAAACCGAGTCACTCCCCCAATTGATACAGTAAAATGACATAAATAAATGTTTCCAGAAGAATTGCAAATTATCAGCAACCATAGGAGAGGTTGCTCCAAATCATTAATAATAAAATACAAGTCAAATCAACTCAGACATTTAACCTTACATACATCGGCAAAGATGACAAGATGGAAATAGCCGTTGTTTGGTGGGAAGGAGGGAGTCTCTTGGAAGACACTGCTGATCCAGGTGTAAATTAATCTAATCATTCTGGAAAGCAGTTTGGAATTATGTTTTAAAAGTGACTAAAGTATCCATAGCCATTGACCCAGAGAGCCCACTTTTAGTTGTAGATCCCAAGGACAGAATGACAGAAAGTTTCCATATGTGCCCGAATGTTCATAGTTATTCTTTCTGTGGTAGCGAAGAATTGAAAATAAAGTCAATTTTCCATTGTTTGGGGAATGGTTAAACAAATTATGGGATCATGAATGCAATGGACTATTCTTACTGTATTAGAAATGTTGAACGTGAGTAATTCTGAGAAGCCTGGGAAGACTTAAATGAATTGATACAAAAGGAACTAAAGCAGAAGCAGGAAAATGACATACACAAAGACTCCAGTGATGTAGATGGATGGATACAGTATAATTCTAATGCCCAAGCTTGGCCCCAGACAAGAGTTGAGGAAATGTATCTCCTGGCTCTGCGTCATTGCTGAGCCAGGGGACTGTGGGCAGGGAGCGTTGCATGGACTTTCCAATTGTTGATGTCTTGGCTAGTTTTGCTAAATTAGGCACCAATAATAATAAGATACATGTTTTCAGGCCTTGGCTGAAGAGTCCAGTTACTTGGGTTCTAGTCTCAGCTCTGTTGCTAACAGGCTGTGTGACCTTGAGCAAGTTCCTTGCCCTCCCATTTTCTCCTCTGTACTCTGAAGGTAGATTTCACCCCCAGTCCTGCCAATTCCCCTTTAAGGGATAGAAGAGAAGGAGAGAGGAGGCTTGGTGAGGGCAAGCAATGCCTCTGTGCCCTCTGTGTAGGGCTAGAGTTGGGCTGAGTAGTGTCCTACATCATCATTCCATATGGAAAAGCTCATGCTCTGGGCCAGGCTTTGTTCAAACTGGGTTCTGTTTGAATTAAAAATCATTTTGCAAACAAGCACTCTAGCCTGGGACAGGAACGAAGTGCAAAAGGCTCTGGCACACAATCTTCTTTTCTGCTTCTCTTTCTTCCCTTTCACTACTTACTGTGCCTGCTGCTACTTGGCTTCTCCTCCTCAGACCCCCAAACTCCTTCCCAGGAGATGGAAGAGGAGGAGGAGAAACAACAACAGAAAGCCTGGGCACGGGCATGGGCAGCAGCACCACTGTCTCCCCAGTGAAAGAGGTTGGGGTATTGCCTCACCACCACTACCCCCACCTTCATCCTGGCAGGCAGGCAGGGAGGGAGGCAGAAAGAGAGGGAGAGAAGCAGACGAGGAAAGAAGGAGGGAGGCAGACAGGTAGGCAGGGAGGGAAGGAAAGAGGGAGGCAGGGAGGGAGGCAGAAAGGGAGCGAGGCAGAAAGAGGGAGGCAGGCAAGGAAAGACAGAGGGAGAGAGGCAGACAGGCAGTGAAAGAGGGAGGGAGGAGGAAGGGAGGCAGCGAAAGTCGAGGGAGGGAGGGAGGCAGGCAGGCAGGCAGGCAGGGAGGGATGGAGGGAGGAAGGAGGCAGCGGCTGTCTTGTTCTGGTCTATCTGGTGATCTAGGCTTTTTTCCTTTCTGCCCTGGGCCTGATCTCTTTCCCTGTTCTTCTTCCACAACAAACACTCCTGAACAGCTCCCCGAGGGCCAGTGACTAAGGAGGCTGGGCTGGGGCCAGATGAGTTTGCGGCCTTGGCCGGCCCGGCTCCCCAGTGCTCTGGGGCTGGGGGGCTGGCCACCCCCTTCCCCTTCCCCTTCATCACCGCCCCCCGCCCCGCCTGGCCTCCGGGCCCAGCCCAACCCAGCCAGCGGCGGCGGCAGCGGCGGCAGCGGCGGCAGCTGCAGGCGGCTGATGCTGGCAGCTGGAGGCTGGCGGCTGGCGGGGCTCGCAGCATGCTGCGCCTCTGGTGGGAGGGCAGTCTGGGGCTGCCTGGCTCTCTGAGCAATGTCACGACTTCCTTCTGGTGGCAACAACAAACCCAGTGGCAACCTGAGCAGCAGCCGGCCTGGAGGACAGCTGTAGGAAGCTGTGCACTGCTGCTAGTTTCAAATTAGCAGGAGCAGAGGCACACGGCCCCGCACGCAGGCTCTCCTCCTCCTTCTCGTCCTCCTCCTGCTCCTGCTCCTCCTCCTTGTCGTCACCCTCCTCCTCGCCCTAGTCCTGCTCCTGCTCCTCATCTCCCTCCTCCTCGCCCTAGTCCTGCTCCTCCTCTTCCTCCTCCCCCCCCCCCCCCTCCAGTGAGCGAGGGAGTGGAGGCTGGAGGCTGGAGGCTGAGTCTGGAGGCCAGAGGCTGGCCACTTGGAGGACAAGAGGACAAGGTGAAGACAATGAGCACTGGCGATGTGGTTTGCACCGGCTGGCTCATCAAGTCGCCCCCTGAAAGGAAGCTCAAGAGATATGTAAGTAGCCTCGTCTAACTCATTTGTCGGGTTTTCAGTTTGGGAGGGTTTCAGCAGGGGACATGGCTGCTTCTTCAAGGGACTCCTGGCTGGGGAAAAGAAGGTCCAGAAGCCTGAGAATGAAGGGTCAGGCCATTTCCCAATGCCCAGCCAGGCCGAGGGAGGTTGCACGACTCTTCCTAGCCTCTTGCTGGCCAGTTGGGCTGCTATGCAACAGTTTAGGTAAAAGCCACACCCCAATTTCTGTTGCCCTTCTCCTGGGGCCTGAGGTCCCCCGGTTTCTGGAAGAGGCAAAAAGCAGCCCTTCCTGGGTGAGCCTGTGGAGCCATCATTGGTCCCTGGCAGGAGTGCCAAAGTGAGGGCTGGCGACTGGCTTGGCAGAGGTAGCTCGGGAAGTTCAAGATGGGCTAGGTGCCCATTTGCCTCCTATGCCTCACTCCATGTGCTCTCTCTGTAGCCGGTTGAAATGGCTAAACAGTGTCTGTTGTTGTTTGTTGTTGTTGCTACTTTGGCTGCTGCTTGAGTGGTTGTTGTGGTGGTGGTTGTTAGGGAATGTCAGGTCAGGGGCCTGGCTGGGAGTTTCATAGCTTCAGAAAGTGAAATTGATGCATGTGGTCGCTGCCCTAAAGGGAAGCAGCAGGTGTACAATGGAAAAGGCTCTGCTGCCCAGTCTTCCTATTGATAGGACCTGAACCTCTCTTAGCCTCAGTTTCAGCATCTGTAAAATGGGGATAATGATGCTGGTAGAGCCTACTATCTCCTAAGGCTGCCATGAAAGTTACGGGAGACCATCCACGTCAAGCTTTTTGCAAACGTTAAGGCTGCATATGAATATCAGAAATGATTATGAGCACACAGAAGGCACAAAAATCCAGTTTGAGGCAAGGGTCCAAACCCATTTCATTCTCAATAGTGCCTTTTGCTGCATGGGAATGCATTTTTGCGGGTGTGTCAAGGCAGGTTTTCCATGTATGTGGTCTTTAAAAAATGTTTTAAATTGCTAATGACAGTAAGCTTCATAATGCTTCAGTCCTTACCGCTCCAGAGCTTTCTCTAATATCTTCTACAGGCAATGTCCTCAGGGGTTTAGCCCTGCAGAAATTATGCACTTCCTCCTTCCCTTGCTATGACCACTCAAAGGAGGCTGGAAGATGCTCTGTGAATTCAGGGTATAGGGCTGGAGGGCAGTTAGGAGGTCAGCTAATCCAACCTTTCATTTTACCAGAGAGAAAACTGAGGTGCAGAGAACTGAAGTCACTTGCTGAAGATTACTCAGCTAGGAAATAGCAGAGCTTGGCTTGTGAAAATTTTCCATCTAAATCAGGGGTTCTTAGTCTTTTTGTGTCATAGACCCCTTGGGCAGTCCAGTGAAGTCCTATACACTCCTCCAAATAAAGCTTTTAAATGCATAAAGTAAAATCCATAAGATTACGAAGAAAACCAAATTGTATTGAAATACAGTTACCTCTCTCTCTCTCTCTGTATCTTTCTGTCTTTCCCCCTCTCTCTCTGTATCTGTATTTCTCTATCTCTCCTTCTCTCTTTTTTTCTCTCTCTCCCTCCCTCCCTTTATCTCTCCCTCTCTTTCTCTGTCTCTCCTCTTTCTTTGTGTCTCTTACTCTCTCTCTCTTTCTCTGTATCTCTCTCTCCCTCTCTCTGTCTCTCTCTCCCCCTCTCTTTTTTTGTATCTCTCCCTCTCTTTCTCTGTATCTCTCTCTCTCTCTCTCTCTCTCTCTCTCTCTCTCTCTCTCTCCCTTTCTAATAAATTCATGGCCCCCAGTTTAAGAATCCCTGATTTAAATGATTATGTTTCTAATTAGGTCATTAATCAAGTTGTCCTCAGCATTTCTTCTCAATCCCTATTCCCCACCTCGATGTCCTGGCGAAATGAGTTACTGTCGACTTTGCCTGTAGAAGGCAATAAAAAACAAGCTCTTAGGATCACACATACCTTCTGACCAGTCCAGCAAGGCTTTGTCAGTGCCATGACCTGGTCACTTTGAACTGAAATCCCAGGGCCTGCAGTTTCATGCCAGCTTTCAGAGACTTGATTTCCACTCCACATTTTTCCCATGTGAACAATAACTGCTATAACTTCCCTCCAGGGAGTTACCTAGAAATAGCTATCAGGACAGGGTGGTTTATTTTGGCCGGGGGCTGACCTCCTGGATAAATCTGTTTCAAAGGTCCCAGCCTTTCTCACTCCCCGGAGCCCCAGGATTGAGGCTGTCACCTATGCAATTATAATGCAAAGTGATTCATTGAATATGCTGAGGTTGGGGAGGGGGAGCTTGGGGATTGAAGGGAGGGGCTTTTTTTTTTACTGGATGCCAACAAATCTAGTTGAATTGACCCTCTGCACCAGTTGACTGGAAAAACAATAATGATAACTCACATTTACAGAATACTTCAAAGGGTGGACCTAGAAACAACCTGGGTCTTTGATTGAGGCCCACAAAGTCTATGGAGTGCTCCTTGTGAGGCAGATGAGACATTTAGCGGCCCTGAGGTCTTGTTGCTTATACACATATTTCTAGGCAACTGCACCTGAAGCTGCCTGGGAGTTTCTTTCCCTCTCCCCTCCTTTCCCAGTGCCTGGGGGCCCCGTCTCCTGACTGCCCTTAGAAGGGACCCTTTAGTAGCTCCTGATTGTTTGTTCAGATGAAAGCTGACATGTTTGAGAACCATTTCCTTTTCCTGGCTCCGAGGGGGATGGTGGAGATCTGCAATGCTAACCGCTTCTCTTCATATCTATACCATGTGAGTGGGGGTAGTCTTTGTCCAACCACACAGACAGAGTGTGAGAGAGACCCAAAGATTGCACATGAACCCCAGATTCACCCAACGGGTTTAATTACTAAGGACTCAATAAAATGACTTAGATCACTCAGGATGTGGAGAAGGTAAGGAAGGACCGAAAGCTCTCATCACACAGCGGGGCTGACAGTGATCTATGTCGGGCTAGGCTGTCCAAGAGTGAAGTTAATTGCCATCCCAGAATCTCAGGCTCTCCAAGTTGGAAGAGAGCTCCTAGTCTATTTAGTCCAACCTGGGCTTGTACAAGCAATCTGACTACACCATCTGCAACAAATGGCCAAGCGTTTTTTGCTTCAAACCCTCCTGGGAGTGGGAAGCCACCACTCTTCACTTTAGAGCAGCTCTCATTGTTAGTAAGCTTCTCTTCACATGGAGCTGAAGTTTTCGTCTAGAACTTAGTCACTGCAGTCTATCCTGGGATCAAGCAGAACAAAGCTAGTGCTTATTCCACTTGACAGCCATTTAGATACTGGAAGGCAGCTCTCATGTCCTCCAGTGTCATCTCATCTCCAGGCTCGACTTTCCTGGTTTTTCTAGCATTATAGGATTTTTGAACTAGTTGGTCTCTTGGAAATTATTGTGTCTAGCTCCCTTATTTTATAGTGGAGGAAAACTGAGATTGAAGGATGTTGGCTCTTGAGTGCAAAGTCAGTGGGGATTTTCCCAATCCTGTTTAGGACCTTTCCATCTGAACTAACAGGGTTTGGTATTTTCTTAGGGCTTCATTGATGCTATAAAGGTATGTCTGATAATACGTGTTCATTCTTCAGCACCGAAATGGTTTGGTGTCCATCCACATTATTGGTGGTGGCTACTCCGTCCAATGGTGCAGAGCCCCACCATGCACACCTACTCATGCTGTGGACTTCTTGAGCATGTCCTCTCATAAAACCTCCACAAAACTTCCACCCAACACAGAGTGGGAGAGATTCGAAGCATTTTAGAGGTAGAAGCCCACCTGTCTGTTATCCCTCTTTATTTTCTGGTCATATGCCTCTTTGATGATACCTTTTACTCCTCTTATCTCCTTGATGATACTTCTTCATGTACCTGTCACAATTAATAATATGCAAATGCCTATTTCTGTGCATCTCTGGCAACCTATCTTCGATATTGTTATGCAAAACCCCTTACTTTAAGTGGAAAACAGAACTGGGGAAAACCAGATGATTGTTTCTTCATTAACTTGTTTTTTCAAATCTGTATTGACTTTTTAGTTAACTTTTTCCACCACTAGAAGGATGTCTTGTGTTGTATAAGTTTACATTCAGAAGGTCATAGATTTTAAGGCTGGAAAGGACTTTAAGAATCATTCAACTAGAACTAACCCCTCATTTTCCACATGAGGAAAGTAGGCAGAATTTGTCATGCACCTTCCGTTTGGGGAGAGCAAATTTCTAGTGGGTCCAGAGAAAAGATGGGCATGATGTCATAGACTACGATTCTCTAGGGTAAGTTATGCCAGAAGGAATGGGAAGCTCTCAAGAATGAAATTCTAAAGACATAAAGAAAAATAATTCTGACAAGGAAGAAAGTGAAGGAGTTGTCTAAAAAGGCTGATAAAACATACAGGAAATTCTTTGAATGAATTAGATTTTAAAAATTCAATTCAATAAACATTTTCTAAGCATCTACTCTGTGTTAGGCACCGTGCTAAACATTTATTAAAATAGACAGGAGATAGAATATAGAACAGGTAACAGGGCAAGCTGAATACAAAAGCATGACCCAAAGAACAAAGTTGGCCCAAAGAAAAACTGGAGAAGATGTTCATTCATGTGTGAAGCCAGTATGGAACACTGCATCTAACTTCAGATTATTTTTGACATGTTGATTGGTTTTGGGGAATTTTTTTTTAATATTTGTTATTAAGGGATGGCTCCTTGAGAGTGGGGGAGGAATACAGGAAAGGGGGGGAAGATATCTAGGTGATGTAAGAACAAAAGATATCAAGAAAAATCAAGAAATAAAACTCAAAGCCTGGCCCAGTCCTTTAAGAGTATTGGGATCACCAAGTGAGCTGATTTAATGAGGAAAGCTCAAAGATAGCAATGAGCTATAAAACCACTTGTAGTGGGAAAAACAACAAGAGTGGCTCTGGCTGCCACTGCTTCAAGTGGGCCATTGGGATACTCCTTGAGCATCTTTGGTGGTTTTGAATGGCCTTTGGACTGGAAAAGAGGGAGCACAGGTTGGATAAGCAGAAAGTACAATTGGATGTTTGCAGAGGGAATACTTGTTTATGTAGATGAGGTCACAATGTCCCTGAGATCCTTTACAACTCTGAGGACCTGAGGCCCACAGGGGCAAGGTGACTTATCCAAGGCCAAGTGGGGCATAAATAGCACAACCAGGATCAGAACCCAGCAGTCCTCATGCGTCAAATGAAGGCTGACATCTAACCTGACTCATAGCCAAGCCTGTTTTCTCCAAGAAAACCAAGGAGTGAGTTGGAGCAGGGGGAACAGTGATAAACCAATGAACTGATCCATGTTCAGATTAAGTTCTAGAGAAATAAGATGTGGTTGTTTTTTAAAGGCATTGTTAGGTGAGCACATTGTCTAAAATTGGACAAATTGAGAAAGACAAGACATTTAAAGAAGCTGAAAAGGCAGAGGGACATGATGGAGTCCTGCAGCTGGGTGGGAAATGATGAAGTGGCTGCCCTGGACCTTTCCTCAAATAGAAGACCTGGGAGGAGCTCTGAGGTCCCCCCTCCCCCTTCTCCAGTCAGAGGGAGGGAGCTAGGGAGAGTCCCCAGGGGTGAGGGGGTACCCAGGAGATGAGAGTGTTCAAGTTGATGTGATCTTGCAAGAAGATGAATTTCTGGAGACAGTGATGAAGGCCAGTCCCTGGAAATGCTCATTTGCTTGCTCCCTATTTCACTGGGCTGGGAAATCTCTTGGCCTTTTCTATTTTCAGACTTCAAAGTTTATTTATCCACTTATTTATTCAAATGAAGGTTTTTTTCCCCCAGAGAATCCTGAAGCCTTTGCTAAGTGTGAAGGAATGGCTTTGGTCTGAGACTTTTGTTTTGGACCCTTGTAGACATTGCTCATTTATCTAGTAACAAAATGACTTTGATGTTCGAAATTTGTCTGATGGCTTTATCTTTGTTTTGAGAAAGATCTGGACTGACTCATTCCCTGCTCCCACTTGGAATACAATACAGTAAACATTTATTAAGTGCCTACTATGTGCCACACACTTTGCTGAGCATTGGGGTTATAAATAAGAAAAAGAAAGGCAGTCCCTGTCATCAAGGCGCTTTAATGAGGGAAGATAACACACCAAAGGAAGCTGGAGGACCCTGGGGGGTGCCACAGGCAGATACTTTATTCTGTGGAGATGAAACCAAACAGAACTGCCATGGAAAGTGGAGTCTGTGGAAAGTCCAATTCTTTCCCTGTCTATAGGAAAGCTTTGGAGGAGTTTGGGGCAATCAGGGGGGAGAGAGAAGGAGTTAGCAACGGGATGAGGGGATTTCAGGTAAGAGCTTGGTCCCCTCCCAATTCTCAAATTCTATGATTCTCTGAGTTCCTCAATATACGGGGATTTTTTGGGGGGGGGCGGTCTTTGTATCCCCAGTGCCTTGCGCATAGGAACTTAATGAATGCTTGTTGAATTGGATTCAACTGGATACAACTATTGGTGGGGCTCGTGATGGTGGTGGTGGTGGACTGGAAAGAGTGCTGGATTTGGAATCAGAGGTTCTGGGTTTCTAGACTGGCCCGACCCCCTTGACCATATCATCTCCTTTTCTCTGGGTTTCAATTTCTTTGTCTGAAAATGAGAGGGTTGGATTTGATGACCTCTCAGGCCCCTTCCAGCTCTAAGTCTATGACCCTATGATTGCCATTTCCTTTTCTAGCTGTTCACTAACCATCCCTTTTGTAATACACTCTTGAATTTTGCCAGGAGTGAAAGCCATAGTGATTTGCAGACACCTCTCTATTCCCTTTGTGGAATATCAGAACAACATTTTGTCTTTTACAGGACCTTCTCCCATTCTTCACGATCTTTCGAAGTTTCCTGACCAGTGACTGTACATTCTCTAGTTCCTTTGGCTGTATTTTATCTGGACCTAGTGACTTGAATTTATCAAGGGCAATTAGCTCCTTATTTATCTTGAGTTAGACCTACCCATTAAGCCATTTTTGTTCTGTCATTCCCAGTGCAAAGGTCATTCTCCTTGGCAGAGAAAACAAAAGCAAAGTCATTGTTCACCATCCTACCCACCTTAAGCAATGGTCCTCTACTTTCTTTGATCTTCCTCTTTTTACCAATACTCAATCAAATTAAAATGTAATCTCTCTGATTCTTATGATTGTAACACCAGTGATTGGTCGTTGTGCAGGATAGAGTTGGCAAGTTGGCGCTCAACCCTTTCTGCTCCCTCCCTTTGAAAAGAGGGAAACTTGAATCTTTCCCAGGCTTTGCCTATCTCCTCCCTGGGAGGGTGACTTAGAGTATGGTTTTTTCTTTTCTTTTCTCTCTCTCTTTTTTTTTTTTTGGTGAGGCAATTGGGGTTAAGTGACTTGCCCAAAGTCACACAGCTAGTGAGTGTGTTATGTGTTTGAGGCTGGATTTGAACTCAGGTTCTCCTGACTCCAGGGCCGGTGCTCTATCCACTGCACCACCTAGCTGCCCTGGGTGTGATTTTTTCCTTTGGTCACTACTTCTCTTCTCTGTTCCTCTCCTCTTTGGATATTCAATCAGTCTCCTGTAACATTTAGCCAGCTTTTAGGGCAATATAATACAATTAGGTCCACCTAGTTCCTTTCTCTGCTATTCTGTGGCATTTATATCAGATGAAAAGTTCTTAGTACACTCACAATAGCTTAGAGTCCCCAATTAAGAAAATTCCTAACATTTAAGTAAAAGTTTGACTTTCTGTATTAATTTACATTTCGTGTATTTCTAACTGGCTTCTTCCATTTTTCTTTTCTCAACATCCCCTACAATACAAGCCTTCATGACTAACCCTAGTTTTCTTTATATATGGAACAAAGTCAGGATATAGGAAATCTATAAAAAAGGGCAAAGAGTATCTAACAGCACTTGTTACTGGTTGGCATTTGATCAGAGCTCTCTCTTCCCTCTTTTTTTAAGAAGCTTCTGCACAAACAACATTAATGCATATGGAATAAGAAGGGAAGTGGTTGAATGGGGAAAATATCTATATCAAATTTCTCTGATAAATTTGGTTTGGATATCCAAGACATATACACAATTAATAAATAAATATATTTATTATAGCCATTTCCTAACAAGTTCTCAAAAGAACTGCAAAATATTGACAACCACATGAAAAAAATTCTCCAAATCACTAATAATAAGAGAAATGCAAATCAAAACATCCCTGAGGTTTCACCTCACACCCTGCAAATTGGGTGGAAAATGACAAAAAATGGCAACAGTCAATGTTGGAGGGGTTATGGAAAGATAGGCACACTAATACATTGTTGGTAGACCTGTGAAGTGGTACAACTATTTCAGAAAGCAATGTGGAATTATACAAATCAAGTGACTAAAATGTCCAGACCCTTTGAACCAAAGACTTCATTACTGAGCTTATAGCCCAAAGCAGCAATCAATAAGAAAGAAGTGCTCAAATATGCCAAAGTATTTATAGTAGCGCTTTATATGAGCTGATAATTAGAAACAAAGTAGTTGCCTTTCAATTGAGGAATGTCTAGATAAATTGTGGTATGTGAATGTAATGTAATATTACTGTGCTATAAGAAATTATGTGTATGATGAATACAGAGAGTGTGGAAAGATCTATATGAACTGATGTACTGTGAGATAAGAATAACCAAGAAAACAATCTACATGATAATGACAATACAAATGGAGAGAACAACAACATACCAAAAAATCAAAAGTGAGTGTGGGGGCAGCTAGGTGGCGCAGTGGATAGAGCACCAGCCCTGAAGTCAGGAGCACCTGAGTTCAAATCCGGCCTCAGACCAAACACTTGACACATACTAGCTGTGTGACCTTGGGCAAATCACTTAACCCCAATTGCCTCACTAAAAAAAAAAAAAGTGAGTGTAACAAAATTATAAAGATCAAATGGGGGGCAGCTAGGTAGTGCAGTGGACAGAGCACCAGTCCTGGATTCAGAAGGACCTGAGTTCAAATCCGGCCTCATAACACACAACACTTACTAGCTGTGTGACCCTGGGCAAGTCACTTAACCCCATTGCCTAGCAAAAAAAAAAAGATCAAATTGGATTCGAATAAAAAGATATGGGAAGACACCCCCAACCTACCCCTTTGTGGAGGCAGGAGGTCCACAGGTGTTACATACTACACATGTTTTTGGACCTTTTCAATGTAGTGGTCAGTTGTTCTGACTCCTTTTTTCCTCTTCAAAAAATACTATTTGTTATGTGGGATGGCTCTCAGGGATGGGGTTGGAAAAGGATACATGCAATAACTGTGTTGACATAAGAAACAGAAAATATCAATCATTAAAAAAATAGATGAGCATGGTGAGAGAGGAGTGCATTTAGCACCAATGCTCTAGATTTCATGCAATTTCCTTCTGCTCTTATCCCTCTTCTCTTGTGATTGACCAGAGCCTGTTCACAGGTTCTTATCCTTTCTTTCCTTCTAAACCCCTCTTCTTTACCTGCCCTCCATGGTTAGAGTTTATTTGACCTAGGACTAATCCTTCCCTTAATCCACTCTTTCTCTTATCACTCTCTTCCTCCCCTTTCCACCCCATTTCCTTGTTAAATGAAATGAATTTTTACTCAACTGTGTATATGTGTATTTTTTCCTCCTTGACCAGTTTAGATAAAAGTGAGGTTCAAGTGTCACCCACTCACCCCACCCCTTCCTCCTTTTGTGTATAGTCTTCTGCTTGCACATCCAAATTATGTGAGGTAATTTCCCCTACTTTTCATCTCCTCTCCCCCCCCACCCAGCATATTCCTTTTCCTTTCCTTTTTTCTTTTAAAGATGAATAAAACATTAAAAAACACTCCCAGAACCTTTCCTCATATTTTTAGACTCCTTTTATGTCTTCTGATGATGATAGGGTTCTTAGGAGACTCATATCATCTTCCCATATTAAAATGTAAACAGTTCATCTTTGTTTAGTACCTTATTATTGCTTGCTCATGTTTGCCTTTTTATTCTTCTCTTGACTCTTTTGTCTGTGTTTCAAAGTTTCTCCCTAGTTCTGGTCTTTTTATCATGAATGCTTGGAAGTCTTCTATTTCATTAAAGATCCATTCCACATTCTGCCACCACCACCCCACCCCTTTTAGGATTATATTTAGTTTTGCTGAATAAGTTATTCTTGGTTGTAAGCTTATACCTTTTACCTTCTGGAATTTCATCATCCAATATCTCCAGTCCTTTATAGTAGTGGTTGATAACTCTTGCATGAACTTGAACTGTGGCAGCAACTGAGGTCAAGGTGTGGACAAAAGCAAGGTTAGAGATGGGAAAGCAGTAGGTTGAGGAACTGGGATGTTAGGGGGTTTAAGATAGTATCAATTTGTATGTTGAAGTCCCCTAGTATGAGGGCAGGATTTAGGGGAGGAAAGAAAGACTGTGAACAAGGTAGTGAATTCATTTGGAAAGGAAGTAAGTGTTTTGGAGGTGGGTAGATAACAGCTGCCAGGATTTTGATTAGGTGGAAGATTTAGATTGTATGGAACTCAAAGGAGGAGAGGTTACTGAGTGATGGTGGTAGGGGGAGAACCTGGCAGTGGTAGTAAAGATCAAGAACTATTCCAATTTCCCAGCCTTGACCAGTGAGTGGAAGGGAATGAGTGAAAGTGAACCCAGTGCTAGAAAGGGTGACCAAGGAGGCTGTGTCATCTTAGAGGAGCCAGATCTCAGTGAAAACCAGAAGATGGAAGGACAGGGAGAGGAAAAGGTTTAGGATGAAGAGAAGTTTGTTGTCTATGGAATAGGTATTCTAAAGGGCAAGTAGAAGGGGTGAATAGCGTTTGGTTGGAACTTTGGGGTGGGTGTTTTGAGGAGGATGGAAATAAGGAATTGAGTAGTGGGGGATGGGGAATGGGGTTTAGATGATGACCCTCAGAGTTTCAGAATCACTGAGATGTGTAGGGCATGACCAGGTGGGAATTTGTTAATCATGAAGTGAGTAGAAGATGCCACTCCTCTTCCTAGTGAGATGCGTACAACACAAGATGGAAGTCATATTGTGAGATAAAAGGTCCCTATTTCTCCTCTTCTCTTCCCACTGGATGCTCCTTCATGGAAAGCTCTGCCTCACTTCTCTTTCCTCAGGGGGATGGAGATTAGGCAGAAGATGTGCACCACTAAATGCTCATTGAGGAGAACTTGGTTGTTTTCCTTCCTTCTAATTTGCCATCTTAGCTAGTCTCCTATGTGTATCTTTTTTTAAAAACTCACAGCTATGACTCAAGTTTGCCTTCTGGCTCAAAAATCACAACAGTTCAAATCACTCTCAGAAACAAAAGGGAATATCTATATTGCCAAACTACAAATCCAAGAATGCCAGTCAGTTCTCAAGTTCCTATTACACAATGATACTGATCACAACCCATCTCTACCTGCCAATCCTGTGCAACTCTTGTCTATGTCCTCCCATAAGAATGCCATGGGAGGGTCATTTGAAATTCTAGGGGTCTTCCTTCCTTTCTTCCTTCTAATGTCATAAGGATATCAGAAGAGCACTTGGGCTGTACACCTCACTCTTTTTCTTTTTTTTTGGTAAGGCAATTGGGGTTAAGTGACTTGCCCAAGGTCACACAGCTAGTATGTGTCAAGTGTTTGGTCTGAGGCCGGATTTGAACTCAGGTGCTCCTGACTTCAGGGCTGGTGCTCTATCCACTGTGCCACCTAGCTGCGCCTTGCAACTCACTCTTGTCATGTGACCAATCCATATTTTTCAATCACCCATTTTCCTGATGGCATTCTTTGTGTCAACTCTTTAAATTGTGATTTGTTATATGCCATAGCTAACATATATATGTATGCTATAAAGCAATTCTTTTCCTCAATACATCTTTAAACAAACAAAAAAACTCACACTTTTTTGTGTCCTTAGTCTCTGCTGATTCTGAGTTTTAACATTTCTGATATTATTTTTACAGAACTATGTCATGCCTTTGTTTTTTATTCATCTACCATTACCTATTCTTGATTCCATCATGTTTATATCTTTTAAAAATCTAAATTGGTCAATGAGTTCTCTGTGTATCCATATCAGTCTCTTTAGACAACTCTCTCTTGCCTCTTCATCAAAATCATTTTTCTTTATGTCTTTTTACAATTCAATTTTATTTTCAAGCCCAAATTCTCTCCCTCTTACCTCCCCTTCCTACCCCTACTGAGAAAGCAAAATCAACCCAAAACAAAGCCCATTACAAATATGTAGTCAATCAAAACAAATATCTACATTAGCCATGTCCAAACCAAACCAAATTAAAAAAAGAAAGTAAACTTCAATCTGCACTGAGTCCATGAACTCTCTATCTCAAGGTAGGTAGCACGTTTCATCATGAGTCTCCTGGAAATGGAGTTGGTCATTATATTGATCATAGTTATAGTTGCTAAGTGTTTCAAAGTTGTTTGACTTAACATTGTTGTTGCTATTATATGAATTATTCTCCTGGTTCTGCTCACTTCACTTTGCATTAGCTCATACAAGTCTTCCCAGGTTTTTCTGAAATTATTCTTTTCATAATTTCTTATATTCTACCCCATTTATATTACCATAACTTTTTCAGCCATTCCCAAATTGATGGGCACTTCCTCAGTTTCCAATTCTTTGCTACCACACAAAGAGCTACTATAAATATTCTTTGTACTATTCCTCTTTCTTTGATGTCTTTGGGCATAGACCTACTCTCAGTATTGCTGGATCAAAGGATATGCACAGTTTAGTAGCTTCTTGGTCATAGATCCAAATTGCTTTCCAGAATGGTTCGGCTAGTTTGCAGCTCCTCCGAAAGTACATTAGTGTACCTGTTTTTCCCACAACCCCTTCAGCATTTGCCATTTTCCTTTTTTTGTCATCTTAGGCAATCTGATGGGTGTGAGGTGGTATTCCAAAGATGTTTTTATTCATATTTCTCTAATTATTAGTAATTTAGAACATTTTTTCATATGGTTATTGATAGCCTTAATTTCTTCCTCTGAAAAGTGACTATTCATATTTTTTGACCATTTATCAATTAGAGAATGGCTCTTATTTCTACAAATTTGACTCAGTTCCCTATATACCTTAGAAATGAAACCTTTATCAGAGAAACTTGCTGCAAAGATTTTTTTCCCATCAATTTCTTACTTCTCTTCTAATTTTAGTTACATTGGTCTTGTTTGTGCAAAAACTTTTTAAATTTAAGTAATCAAAATTGCCCAGGGAGCTAGGTGGCCCAGTGGATAGAGTGTCAGGTCATGGAGTTAGGAAGACTCATCTTCTTGAGTTCAAATCTGGCCTCAGACACTTACTAGCTGGGTAACCCTGGGCAAGTCACTTCACCTATTAGCCTCAGTTCCTCACCTGTAAAATGATGTGGAGAAGGAAATGGCAAACTACTCCAGGATCTTTGCCAAGAACACCCTAAATGGGGTCACAAAGAATCAGACATAACTGAACAACACAAAAGCAATCAAAATTGCTCATTTTACCTCCTGTGAACCTCTCTAGCTCTTGTTTTCCCCGTTTTCTGACCCAAGTTTGAATCTGAGCAAGAATTCTGTCAGCTTTTCCCCAGTTATAAATTTCAGTAGTCTGCTGCCTGATTCAGCCACTATTAGTCCATCGAGAGACTCTGCAGTTCCTGAGTGTGGAACTGCAGGCTCCCCTTTTGTCTGGGATTCTTGCCATGATTATTTCACTGCTAACTTCAGCCTGGGCTAGAGTCTAGAACTGATTCCCTGCTCTGCTTCAGGGGTCAGAGCTTGCTTCTAAGCGTATTCTTCAGTTAGTACACAGCTAGGGCCCCAGCCCGCAACCATCCTTCTCTGACACCTCTAGGCACAAGTCCCCTCCTCAGTCCACCCTGGATCTATGATTTGTAACTGTACCTGTAAGCCAGATGTCACCTGTTTCCACACCCTCCACTAGTTCAGGGACCGGACCCCTGTCCTGATGTTTCCCACCTTGGGGCACGGATTCTGTCTTTTTTTAAGTCCCTAGGTTCTTTTTATGTCTTCAGAATTTCATTCTTGAGAGCTTCTCATACCCCTTGGGCTGATTTTTCCTGTGGAATTTAAGTCCATTTCAGACAGATTTTATCCTTTCCCTTCCCTCCCTTTCCTTTCCTTCCCTGCCCTTTCCCTTCGCCTTCTCTTCTTTTTCCGTTCCCCTTCCCATTCCTTTCCCCTTTCTTTTCCTTTTCCCTTCCCCCTTCCCTTCCTTTTCTCTACTGCCTTTCTTCTCTCCTTTCCTCTCTTTCTCCTTTCCTCTTTTCTGCCTCTCCCTCTATAATTTTCTCCCTCCCTTTCTTCTCTTTTCATCCTTCCTTCTTTAGGCATCTTATCACCATTTACTAGCTCATTTTCTCTTTTAACTAACAAGAATAGTCAAGCAAAACAAATATCCAACCCTAATCTTTCTCCTAACCTCCATCACCACCTGCCTATTGGGCATGTCAAACTGGATTACCTTTAATTAGTCAATCAGTCGCATTTATAGTCTACTGTGTGCCAGACACTATGTTATGCACTGCGCATACAAAGGCAAAAGACAATCCCTAGACCTCCAGGAGCTCACAGTCTAATGGAAGAGACAATATGCAAATAACTATGTACAAACAAACTATATTCAGGGTAAACTGGAGGTAATGACCTGAGGGATCACTAGCATTCAAAGGGATTAAGGAAAGGCTTCCTGGAGAAGGTGGGATTTTAGCTGAGACCTGAAGGAAGCCAGGAAAGTCAGGAAGTAGAGATGAGGGGGGAGAGTGTTCCAGACATGGGGAACAGCCAGGAAAAAATGCTTAGAATCAAAAAAATTGAGTGTCTTCTTTTAGGTACAGTCAGGAGGCTGGTGGTACTGTATCAAAGAGTAGTTGGGAGGGGTCTGTAAGGTGGTAAGAAGTTTGGAAAGTAAGATGGGGCTAGGTGAAAATCTTTGAAAGTTGAACAGAGGATTTTATATTTGATCCTAGAGGTGATAGAGAATCACAAAAGTTGATTGAGTGAGAGGGGAGTGCGGTGCGTAATATGGTCAGTTTTTCTAAGGTAGAATTGACTTGAATTGGTAACTGATTATATATAACAGACAAGGAAAAAGCCAAAGATGATGCCAAGATTTCATATATATGAGTTTGAGTGAATAGTAGTGTCCCTGCAAAAATGGTGAAATCAGAAAACAGGCTTTGGGGAAAAGAGATTAAGCTTGGTCTTATGGTCATGATACATTTGAGGTGCTGATAGTACATCTGGGTGTTGGTGACCTAAGGGGTGGCAATTGGAAATGTGGATCTGGGTACTGGGAGGGATGTCAGGACTAAAGATCTAGAATTGGGAGTAGTATCTATAGAAGTGATTGTCGAATCCATGTGAGTGAATGAGATTGACAAGGAACAGAGTGGAAAGGGAGATCAGGAAATAAAAGAACTTTGCAGAACAGCCACCTTATGGAGTTATGAAAAGGGTGAGGAGCAAAAAAAGGAGGTTGAAAAGGAAAGGAATGTCTAGAGAGGTAGGAGAACCAGGAGAATGTGATGTCTTACAAAGCAAGGGAAATGACGATGTCCAGAAAGAGGGAATGGTCAATGGTGTCATATGCTGAAGGGAAGTCTGAGGAGAAGACTGAAAAAGGAAATTGTTTGGTCATTAGGAAGTCTATAGTGACCTTTGAAGGATGGATACTGTATTGTAAGGGGCTGAGAAGATGGTGGGTGATGAGGAAGTGGTAGATTAGAGTATATACAACTTTTAAAATCATCTTTTCATGGAGAAAGTGAAAAATTAGGATAGTAGTTAGATGAAGAAAAATGATCAAGCAAAGGCATTTTTATGTTTGGGAGGACCCGAGCATCTTGGGAGGCAAATGGGAAGATGTTGGTACCTAGAGCTTGGAATGGAAGATGAAAGAGAAAAGGGGATGGCAGAAGCAGGAAGGAATGGCATCAGGTATCCTTCACAAGGAGTTGGGTATTTATTTATTTGTGGTTGGAGGGCAGAAAGAGACAGTGGTTAAAGGTGCCAGGAAGTTTCAAGTGGTGTAGGAGAGAACTTAGAGGAAGGTTTTTCTGCTGGTATTAATCTTTCTAGTGAAACAGTCCTGGACTTTAAAAAATTCTACTTATTTGTTTACTGATTCATTTTATTCCAATAATAAACAACATTTGAATAGTGATTTATTTTATTTTACAAAGCACTCTATCATAGTTGGTCCTCCCAACAACACTGAGGTATGTTATCATCAGAGGTATATGGGGTGTTCAGTAGGACTAGCACCTCTGGTGTGAGGGTGTGCCAAGCCCTTTTCAGGGTTGCTCCATATACTTTTTGTTCCACCTTCACCCACCTCTCACCTGTGGCTCCAAGAAGCTGTAGCATGTGCAGCGGCCACACCCCAGTAAAACTGTCTCAGCAGACAGGTTAAACCAGGTTGAGGGTAACTGATAGGCTTCAAATCTGTTGGTGAGGTAGGGGGATGTCTACCCCAAGCATGTGAAGAATTCTCCCAGGGGAATGGATGGATGAGAACAATTTGTTCCAACAGTCATTAGAAGTGGCTGAAGCTTGCACTGTGGAGGATTTAGAGCTTGGTCGGATGCCAAAGAAGACACCAAAGTCATCCTACCCCTAAATGCATCCCAGACCATTGCCAGTCTCTGACTTTTGTCTCTGGAAGAGAGAGTGAGGCTGGTGACTTTGTGCAACTCTGCCTTACTTAAATCCAATTCATGTGTGAGTCAAGACATCACCTCGTGATGTCATTGGTCCTCTTTGAAAACGAAGGGCAAACAATAGGTTATCATCAGCATTGTTATTTTTTGGACTAGACTAAATTTGTGATGCCAGTGATATGGGGAACTCCCTGCTAGAAAATTTCTTCTAGAAGTAGCTAGGTGATGCAATAAAGAAAGTGCTTGGACTACAGTCAGGAAAATCTGAGTTCAAATACAGCTTCAGACGCTTGCTAGCAGTGTGATCCTGGGCAAGTCACTTAACCTATGTCCGATTCAGCCTCCTCACCTGTAAAGTAGGGATGTTGTAGCACCTATATTCTAGGATAGGTGTAAGAACCAAATGAGATAAAATTTGTTAAAGTACTTAGCATAGTGCCTGGCATGTAGTAAGTGCTTAATAAATGCTTCTTCCCTTGCCCACCTCCCTCCCTCTACAAATAACAATGGGCGCTTGTGCCACAATGTTTAGTCTTAGAGATATCTAGAGACAATGGGATGTTGAACAATTTATTCAGGTTTACATAGCCAGTATATGTCAGAAGCAGTACTTGAATGCAGGTCTTCCTAATTCTGAAGCCAGCTCTCTATTCACCATGCATGCTTCTCCATAGGAACCTATGAGGGTGAAGCATCTAAGGTAGGTAGTACATATATTGCCCCCATTTTGCAGAAGAGGAAATATTTTATAGAAGAGGTACCAAAAGAGATGCCTTGCCTTAGGTTACAATCTAGTAGGTGTCAAAGCCAAGATTCAAACCCTATAAAACAACTGATAGAAAAGTAAAAATCTAGCCAATCTAATGTGTTCATGATTCTATAAAACCAATATGACTAATTGATGTTTTTGGTCTGACTGGATATTTGGGTTTCATTTAGCTAAAGTTCCTGTTGTGACTTTCCCTCCAAGGATCTCCCACCCCAACTCAGAATTATCTTCTGCAGAAGGGTGGCTACCTAACCTCTGCTGTTAAAGGTGCCCACCCTTTAAAACTAGGTCATAGACCAACATCTTACACCATAAACCAAGATAAGCTCCAAATGGATACATAAAGATTGACAACATAAGCAAATTACAAGAGTATGGAAGAAACTACCTGTCAGACTTATGGATAGAGGAAGAGTTTGTGACCAAGCAAGACAAAGAGAGATTCACAGGAGGTGAATTTGTCAATTTTGATTAATAAAATTAAAAAGGTTTTGCACAAACAAAACCAATGCAGCTAAAATTAGGAGAGAAACAGGAAATGGGGGGGGAGGGGAAATCTTTGCAGCAAGTTTCTCTGATAAAGGTCTAATTTCTAAGGCATATATGGAACTGAGTCAAGTTTATAAGAATAAGTCATTCCCCAACTGATAAATGGTCAAAAGATAGGAATAGGTCATATTCAGAAGAAATTCAAGCTATCAATAGCCATGTGAAAAAATGCTTTAAATCACTATGGGAAGGGAAAAGAATAAGCGTTTATGTAGCACCTACAGTGTATGAGGCACAGTGATAAGAGCTTTACAAATACTATCTAATTTGATAATTTAAAAAATGCAAATTAAATGGGACAGCTAGGTGGCATAGTGGATAGAGCACCGGCCCTGGAGTCAGGAGGACCTGAGTTCAAATCTGGCCTCAGACACATAACGCTCACTAGCTGTGTGACTCTGGGCAAGTCACTTAACCCCAATTGCCTCACCCCAAAAAAATGCAAATTAAAACCACCCTGAGGAACCCCTCACACCCATCAGATCGGCAAAGTTGACAAAAAAAAAAAGAAAATTACAAATGCTGGAAGGACTGTGAAAAAACAAGTACACTAATGCACTGTTGGTGGAGCTCCATTGTTCTGGAGAACAATTTGGAACTATACCCCAAAAGCTATTAAACTGTGACAAGAGTAGGTCTATGCTCAAAGAGATCAAAAAGAGAAAAATGACCCATATGTACAAAGAATATTTATAGTGGCTCTTTTTGTGGTAGCTAAGATTTGGAAACTGAGGGAATGGCCATCAGCTGGGGAATAGCTGAACAAGTTATGGTATATGATTGTGATGAAAAACTGTTGTGCTATAGGAAATGATGAAGGGGATGGTTTCAGAAAAACCTGGGTAGACTTTTATGAGTCAATGCAAGGTGAAGTGACCAGAACCAGGAGAATAATTTACACAGTAACAGCAATATTGTAAAGATAATCAACTGTGATCAATATACAATGACCTGTTACAGTTCTGAAGGACTCAAGATGAAACATGCTATCTACCTCCAGATGGAGAAGTGATGAACTCAGAGGGCAGATTGGAGCATCCTTTCCTTTCTTCTCCTCTCCTCTCCTCAAACATTAAGTTCATGACAATCCCAGAACTAGAACCTAGTTCTCCAGAATTGTATCCCAGGTTCTTCCTACCCTGATACGTGCATAAAACAGACCAATTCTCCTCATGCTGCTACTTTTGCTAAAGGTGAATTCTTGGATGGATCTGTGATTTCATTAATGTAGGGCTTCCCCCAAACCATGCAAGTTGCAACTTGTTGCTGTCTGTTGATCTTGTCTAATTCCTGCTCGCATTCACCACCAAATCTGCCCTGGGGATCCACCCAACATGTTTGGATCCTTCCTTTAGTAATCAACCATAAGGTTGAGTTATTAACTAAATTTTCTGTTATCAAGACCGACAGTAAGGTAGCTTGATAAATTCTGGTTTTAGAAAGAAGTGATGTCCTTATCTGTTTTTGAGGTTTCTAGGATAGTTCTACAATTTTATGTGTGTGTGTGTGTGTGTGTGTGTGTGTATGTGTGTATGAACTGAGAATCAGAAGAATATTTCTAACTTTAGAAATGGATCAGGACAGGAAAAGAACATATAACTATTACTAAGACCTTCTTATTTGAAGTTACACTAAAAAAAGTGATAAAATATGTCCATATTCTTTAACCCAGAGATCCCACTCCTAGGAGTATGCTTCAAGGAGTTCAAAGACAGAAAGGCCCCTCACATTCATAACAACACATTTTGTGGTAGCAGAGTAATGAAAATGAAGTTAGATGCCCATTAATTACATGATTAAATGGGCCTAAACAATGGCTAAACAAATTTTGGTACATGAATGTAGTGGGATATTATTACTCTCTAAGAAATAATGAACACAAAGTATTCAGAGAAGCATGGGAAGACTTATATGAACTGATTTAGAGTGAAGTAAACAGAACCAGGAAAACTATATTTACAATGGTTGCAGCAATGTACTTGGAAAGGATGAAAAAATGAAACTGAGTGCTATGTAATTATAGAGACCAAATAAGGCCCCAAGGAAGAATAGAGAAAATGCACATCCCTTTTCATCAAGGGATTCAGGGTAAATAACATTTCATATACTGTCAGACTTGTTCAATAGGTTGGTTAGTTTTGCTGAATGGCCTCTTTTTGCTTTCTTTTTAAATCTCTGAATAAGAGAGTGGGAAAAGCTGTATTTGGAAATGAATGTGGGGAGGAAAGGGATCAGTTTGAGATCAGTACCAAGTCTCAAGGCAGTAATAATACTTCAAGGCAGTAATAATTTGAACAATTTGCTATTGTTTAAGAATTATCAATCAATGCAACAAACAGACCTGCACAACTTGGCAGTAGGTAGGGGCCAAAATTAGGCTAAACTTCTTGTGGGTCACAGATAGGTTTTTAGTGGCTCACTTTCCAAGTAAAGGTATAATTAATGATTAAACTATTTGGCAAATAAACCATATTTTTTTAAAAAGGGAAATTTCAATTAATATTAAATTCAATTAATTAATAATGATTACACTTATTAAGATTTTTATTTATCATGAAGTCACATTAATGTTAAAAAATTACTTTACTAAGTGGTACAAATTTTAATACATTTTCCAGGTTTTCTCACTGTTTATATTTAGTAAGGACCAAAACCACAGTGAAAAGATAACGACTCTTGCTCTTCTCAGACCAGAGACAGACTGATGATTGTTGGTTGCCATGGGTCATGTGACAAACAGGAGAGAGTGTGCAGTGACCTGCCAAGTTACATGATGGATGCAATAGTGACTAGGATAAGAGGGCAGGGACAGAGCACTTGTTACATCTTTACTTTCTTTTACATCCTCTACATTTTTTGTGGGCCACCCAAAATCCTTTGGCAGGCCACATGTTGTGCAGGCCTGGTATACAACATATGGAAACAAACAAACACAATAGCATAGTGTTTGATAAACTCAAAGACTCCATTTAATGGGGGAAGGACTCACTATTTGACAAAACACTTCTAGGAAAACTGTGCAGCAGTCTGGCAGAAATTAGGTTTAGACCAATATTTTGCACAATTCACCAGGATAAATTCCAAATGGACATATGGCGTAGATATAGAAGGTCACTTAATAAACAAATTAGTAATGATAATAGTTAGCATTTATATAGCACCTATTATGTGTCAGGTGCCATGCTAAGCACTTTACAAATATATTTCATTTGATCCTCACAACAACCTTGGAAGGTAGGTGTTGTTATCATCTCCATTTTACAGTTAAGGAAACTGAGGTAGATAGCAGTTACATGAATTGCTTCAGTCACACAGCCAGTAAGTGTCTGAGACTGTATTTGAACCCAGATCTTCATGACTCCAGGCCTAGTGTTCTATTTACTGCGCTACCTAGTTGCTAGGATTAGAGGAACAAATTATAGGAGCAAGGAAGAAATTACCTTTGGCATCTATGGGTGGGGAAGAGTTCATGACTAAGCAAGCAATAGAGAAAGTCATACAAGATAAAATGGACAATTTTGGTTGTATAAAATTAAAAAGTTTTTGTATAAAATCTAATGTACTAAAAATTAGAAGGGAAGCAGATATCTAGGAAAAAACATCTTTGCAATAAGTTTCTCTGATAAAGGTCTCTTATCCAACATATATAAGGAACAAATTCAGATTTATAAGCCATAGTCAAAGCATATGTATGAACAGGAAGTTTCCAGAGAAAGAAATCCAAGTTATCAACAACCACATGAAAAAAATTCTAATTTACTAATAACTAGAGAAAAACAAACTGAAGTAACATTGAGATTGCAGAATATTCATCACCCTGGCAAAAATGACAAAAGAGGAAAATAATAAATGTTGGTGGGGCTGTGGGAAAACAGGCACACTAGTAGCACTGTGAATCAGTCTAGGCATTTTGGAAAGGCTGCTTCAGGAGGTGGTGGGTTCCCCCTCATTGGAATTCCACAGCAAAACTAGATGGCCATTTGTCAGGTGACCTATAGTAGGGATTCTTGCTCAGGTTAGACTAGATGGCTGCTTTGTGATTCTGTGAAAAGACTATAAGCTCTGGAAAACCTTTCAGCATGGACTTAGTGATATCTGTCATCCAAGGATTAACGTGACTAAGGTCAGAAGGCTCACCAGGAAACCTGGACAGGAATGCAGGATATGTGATAGAAAGAACATTAAACGGAGAGGCAAAAAACTTGAATTTGAATCCTGGCTCTGCTTCTGTGTGACTTTGGGCAACTTGAATAATTTCCCTGAGCCTCATTGTGCTCATCACTAAAGTGACAGGGTATACTAGTTGACCTTAGTCTGAGGCCCCTGCCAGGTTTAAATTGAACACTCAATGATGATCACGTTGGCTAGAAGATGAGAAATGTGTTGGCCCTACCAGCTCTCCAAGTCCATCTGCTGAATTATAGAGGGATCGCAACCTCCATCAGTGGAGAGAGTACCCATACCCATTAAACCCCAGATTCCTGAAGTATTTATGTATAGACAGACAAAGAAGGAGGGATCCTAATGTTAATTTGAGTGAATGGGATGGAGCATTTCCAAACCATCATTCTAGATTTGTTTTTGGGGTATTTGGGTAACCTCTGGGATAGATAGATAAAGAGCTAAAGCATTTATTTCTTACTATGTGTCAGTTATGGTGCTAAGTGCTGGGATACAAATACAAATAGAAGCAAGGTTGTTCCAGCTCTTGAGGGGCTTACATTCTAATGGGGGGGGGATAGAAGTGGGAGTCCTCATGGCCAACATAGCATGGAGATGGTGCAGAAATGACTGCGTCCTGGTTTCAGGCACAGTGAGGTAAAAGAAAGGTTACCGCTGTCCTGGGAGAGGAATCCCAGGTTCTGGTGAATGGTGTGAGCTCAAGATGAGGATGATGGAGTGTAGGCATTGTGCCGTGGAGATAGCCAGGAGACTAGAATGACAATCAATCAGTCAATCTTCAAGGTGTTGATTAAATACTTGTACAAGGTGCCAGGAACTGGTGCAAGGTGCCTGGGAGACAAGACGAAAGCCAAGCAGCCTCCTCCCTTCCAGAAGCTTATGTCCTAATGGGGAGAAAGCCTGCATAATTTAGGCATATCCAAAACTAATACAAGATCATTTGGTAGAGGGGCCTGTAAGCAGAGCCTTGAGGTTCCTGAGGATTCCAAGAGGCGGAGGTGGGGAGAGGGAGAGCATTCCATGGATGTGTGGCAGTTGGTTCAAGGTTATGGAGGTAGGAGACAGAGGCAAGAGGAATGGCCAGAAGGCCAGTTTGGCTGATCCATAGAATACATGGAAGAGAATGGTGAATAATAAGGAAGGAAAGGCAGGGTAGGGCCAGAGTGGAGAGAGTTTTACATTTTTATGGGTATCCTCTCTATCAGTGTGGATCCCAGTTGCTGTGGCCAAAAAATTCATTATTTTGTAGTCAACCTGGTGATGGTCAACTTTGAATTTAGCAGATACCAGTTCAGACCATGGCTAGGCCCTCTGTTGAAGCCTTTCTAGCTTGGTGAGACCTGGTAGAGCCCCCAGGGGCCCCTCCATGCCACAATGAGACATCAGAGGAGGCTGGCAGTCGAGACAGGCAAATGGGCTGTGCATTCTGGGAACTAACTGAGTGGAACTCACACAACTCAGAAAAAAGGTTACCCCACCCTGTGGCTTTGGCTGTTGTTGTTGTTGGGGGTTTTTTTGTGTGCCATTGTAAAGTTGTGGTTTGAAACTAACAGATGCCGTTGTTATTTTAGGAACGGACATGGCCTGCAGCAGCAGCCGAGTGGGGTTTGAGGTTTGGCTTTTCATGTTTGCTTTGTTGCACTTCAGTATAAGACAGCTTGGGCTGCTGTGAAAGGCCTTTTGCCCTCATTCAAACACTAAAGAGTGATTAGCAGAGGATCTTTGCCAATTTGCCCAGCTCCAGGCTGCCTTGGCCCTCTCAGACCTGCTCCTGCTCCTTCTGAGATAAGAAGTGGGGTTGAAAGAGCCATAGCTGAATAGAGACAATAGTGGCAGATTGTACCATTAGGAGGATGGGGGTGCATTTTTGCAACCAGTTCATAAGTTACTACAAATGATCTTCTGCAGTCCCATGCATAAATGAATTTGCAAAGCCATCCAAGCTGGCAGAAGGAGAGTGTTGAGACAAGATGTCAGTGACAGGGAGACCACCAAGTCAATTCAAACTGTGGTGATCCAACTTTCCCTTAAAACAGAAAATCAACCAATAAGTCTTAAGTTGAGTTACTGAGGCAGCTAGATGGCTCAGTGGATAGTATGTCGGACCTGGAGTTAGGAAGACCTGAGTTCAAATCCAGCCTCAGATACTTACTAGCAGTGTGACCCTGGGCAAGTCACTTAACCCTGTTTGCCTCAGTTTCCTCATCTGTAAAATGAGCTGGAGAAGGAAATGGTAAACCAGTCCAGTACCTTTGCCAAGAAAGCCCCATGGACATAAGTATGGTCCACAGGGTCACGAAAAGTTGGACACAACTGAACAACAACAATGTAACAGACACCATGTCAGGAGCTAAGGATGCCAAGACAAATTTTTTCTTCCAAGGAATTTACATTCTAATGGGGGAGACAATATATACATATAGAAGTATGTTCCAACCAAATTACACAACAGACAGAAGGCAGTTGGGAAGGGAAGGAGAAAGGAGAGAATAAGGGTACTAGCCATTGGGGGGAGGGGGCTGGAAAGGCTTTATGTCAAAGGTAATGCTTGAGCTGCATCTTGAAGGAGGAGAAGGTTTCTATGAGGCAGAGGACAAGAGGGAGTACATTCCAGACATGCAAAGGCAGAATCATGGGAGATGGTGGGTTGTGAATAAAGCATAAAGAGCAGGATTTCTGAAGGCAGGATCAGGATTGTTGTCCAATGAAACTGGGAAGGTAGGGCTTGAGACCAGGTTGTGAAGGGCATGAAAAGTTAAGCGGAGGAATTTCTAATTGATCTTAGAGCCAATAGAAAGCACTGGAGTGTATTGAGAAAGTAAGTAACATTGTCAGATCCATACTTTAGCAACTGGGAGGAAATGGAGTAGAGAGACACTTTTGAGGCAGGGCCACCAAATGGGAAGCCATTGCAGTGGTCCAGGCAAGAGATGATGATGATCTGCACTAGAGTGGAGGTCATGTGACTGGAGAGAAGTGGGCTGATAGAGAACTGACAAGACTTGGCCACCAATTGCACATGTGGGGTGAGGGAGAGGGAGGAGTTGAAGATGACTAGGAGATTGTGAATTTGGATGACTGGAAGGATGCTATGAAGCGGCAGAGAATTGATCTATAATCTGTTGCAGCTCAGCCTCAGAGGCAGCATCAATGCAGTACTCAAGTACACAACCATCTGCAAACAAAAAGTCACCCATTGGGGCAGCACCTGCCCTGGAATCAGGAGGACCTGAGTTCAAATCCGGCCTCAAACACTTGACACTAGCTGTGTGACTCTAGGCAAGTCACTTAACCCCAATTGCCTCACCAAAAAAAAAAAAAGTCATCGACCAACTCTGTCTCCACCTTTGTCTTGGCTTTTAGCTCTTTCAAGTTAGCTTACCGTTAGTGCAGTAGTTGACCTTCATGCCATCCAAACTCTACTGCAGACGGTACGACTCCAATGGGCTGGCCACATTGTTCAAATGCCAAATGTAAGTTTGCCTAAAAGACTATTTTAGGATGAACTCACACAAGGCAAGCGCTCACACAGAGGTCAGAAGAAACAATACAAAGACACTCTCAAGGTCTCTCTGAAAAACTTTGGAATCGATTATGTAACATGGGAGACACTGGCACAGGACCTCCCAGCCAGCATCAAAGAAAATGCTGTGCTTTATGAGTGAAGCAGAATTGCAATAGCTCAAAAGAAATGTTAGATGCACAAATTTAGAGACATCCCCCACCCAAAAGGTCATAGGGACTGTTTGTGCCCGACCTGTGATACTTCTGAGCTCATGCTGGACTGATCAGTCATAGTCAGTACATTGACTCTGATGCAGTGATGTCATTTTGGTCCTCTTAGAGAATGAAGAATGAACAACAACTGTGAAATGGCCATGCAACTCCAAGATCACCATGCCCAGCAGTTTGCCTATCTATTGTTTAGTACTCCCTCTGTGGGGCTACCTCCCTCCAAATTGGACTTAAAGGTTGGGTCCCAAAGGGGTGACTCCGAGCTCATGGTTCTCTGGGCTCCACATTCCTAAAACTATAGCTCCCAACTTCCCACCGGTGCACTTGCCTTTAATAGACAGTAGATGCAATTAAATCAAAGACATTTATTAAGATAGCATTAGAAGAATAATAGTGACATAGCATTTCCCCCATAAACCTGGGGTACACTCTTCCACATCTCTCCATAGTGTCGGGTATGTAGTAGAGTAGCACACACTTAGAAAACATGGTGCCTCCTGCCTCACGCACTGCTGTCCCTGACGTCCTTTCCCTTTTTATGGTGTCTTCTCTCTCAGCTCTTCAGAGTGTGGCATGCACTCAGAGTGCAGTGGCCCCCAGTGGGTGAGAGTAGCACTGAAAGAGAAATTCGCTTTTCCTCCAGAGGTAAGAAATGATTCTCTATTGGAGACCAGCCCTGACTCAGGTCAATCTGGTCGCTCACATTCAGGACTGGAACACTGGCAAATCACCTAACGGTTAACAAAAGGAAGTTAATTTAACTACAACATAGATGGGATAATAAGCAAGAATTGATTCCCATCATCTGCCATGCTGGTCAGACATATGTGAGGGAGGAGCCCCTAACTCCTTGTGCTGTAGGCCAGAGGTCTCAAATTCTTGGCAGGCCAGCTGGTGAACCAAATCAAAACATAATTGGGACATATTTAACAAAAGAAATAAAAACACAGTTAAAAAAAAAGAGAATGTTAATAAGTGGTTTTCTAAGTCAATAGGCAGCTTGCAGGGATCCTTACATACAGATTAGTGGCCCTGTTTCTATTTGCATTTGACATGATTGATCTAAGGCCACCAGGAAGCTACTTCAAAGGTTTGAGTCTCAGTCCTTTGGTCTCAAAGATGGTTTCAATATTCATTAAGAAAAAACTAACTAAACCTGTGTGAGGGATGCATGGGCTACTATAATAACCTCTCAAGGGTTGCCTGCTTCTTCTGTAGCTGGCTATCTTCTCAACTCCCAGGGTTTACCCTCTCCTTCCTGACTACGGCATTGGAGAGTGTCTTACTTTGTCAAGGGCCGATTCAATTAAATCCAACAAACATGTATCAAATATGTACCATGCCAGGTCCTGGGAATGTTTAGACAAAATGAAACAGTCCCTGCCCTCAGGTAATTTATGTTGGAGGTGGGAAATTACATGAGAATAAATAAGTAAATATAAAATATATACAAGGTTACACAAAGTATTTCAAGAAAAAGAAAGCATAAACATTTGAAGGAGTGGGGAGCAAAAGAGGACCCCAGTATGAGGTGGCTACTGACAGCTTAAGATTTTGAAGGAAGCTCAAATGAGGTTCAGGAGATAGCCTAGCTCTGCAACCTGAGGTATGGTATCCTCAAGGGGTAGGGGATAGGGCTGCAAGTGACCTTTTCTGCCTCAGTAGCCCCAATGGCATCAGTGTGGCATGTTGTAGACTCATTATTGTGAGGGAGGAGGGAGGGGAGGAAGGTCGGGTTGATTTTTTGTAAATATATTGCTATCATTTTGCAATAACCACCCTCTCATTTCAAAATATCTGAACCATAACAATACTACCACCACCAAGTAGCACACAAAAATGGTACTCAACGAAACCACAAATCACCATTTCATGCCGCTGGGTTTTTTAAAAGTACATGATAAATTCTATATATGACTTTAAAAACTGTCCTGCTTGTCTATGCTTCCTTCTGAACTTCTGTTCTCTTCTATAACATTGTAAAAAGATATTTAAATGGCCTTCTTTTGGCATTACTATGGATAATCCTGCCCAATCTTCCCCTCCCTCACCTTCCAATTAACTGAAAGAAAGAACGAAAGAAAGAAAGAAAGAAAAAGCAAATTTTTTAAACAGATAAACATCATCAAACAAAAGGAATCCACAGTGTGGCCTCTTCCAAAAAAGGTATGTCTCCTTCTGCATCATGAGTCTATCAGCTCTCTGTCAGGGAGGTAGGTAAGATGTTTGAGCCTAGGTCCTTTGGCAACATGGTTGGTCATTACATTCATCAGAGTTTCTAAGTCATTCAAAGGTATTTCTCTTTATGATGCTGTTATACCCATAGAAAATTTTCTCCTGGTTCTGCATACTTTTCTCTGCCTTAGTTCTTACTATCCAGGATTCTCTGCAATTATCTCTTGTCATTTCTTATGATGCAGTAATATTCCAGTATGTCCATGTATCACAACTCATTCAGCCATTCCCCAATTGCCTATGGAGCAATCAAAGGCACCCCCTTAGATTCCAGTTCTTTTCATATAATTTCCCTTTCCCCCTTCCTTTTTACTCTCCTTTCATGATTAGGAAGTTTGTTTTGCTTGCTATTCCCTCCCTCATCTTATCTCCCCTCCTTAACTTCTTTTCCTTTTCCATCTCTGCTTTGTTCTCTGTTGTTTAATATATTTCTATACTAAACACTCTCCTTTGTCCTTTTCAGACAAGAGTGAGGTTCATCTAATGCTTACTCTCTTCACCCTTCCCTCCATGTTTGTATGCATACTCAACCTCAAGTATCAGAAATATTTTCCCTTTTTCCTTTTTTTCTATACTACTGTGTTTCTCCTTCACCCTCCCTTCTCTTTTCCCTCTTCTTCAAACCCTCAGAACAGAACCAATACACCCCCAGGTCCTTTGTTTTTCTTATTTAACTCATTGGACACTGTTCAAAGATATTAAGGTTCTGAAGGGAAACTTGTTTCTTTTCCCTCATTAGAATTTAGCATTTCATCCTCCTACAGCTCCTTCCAATTGCTCAAATAAATCTACCTTTCTAAGTTTCTCTGGACTTTTCCATTTGTATTTCGAATTTTCCATTCAGTTTTTTCTTTTCATCAGAAATGTTTTAAAGTTCCTTATTCTATTAAAGGTCTATTTTTTCTCCCTGCAGGATTATGCTCAGCTTTGCAGAGTAAGTTATTCTTGGTTGTAAGCCCATATCTTTTGTCTTTTGGAATGTTGTATTCCAAGATCTCTTCTGCTTTTCAGTGGGAGCTGCTAGGTCTTCCGTGATCTGCTTCTTTCCAGATGCCTACAAGAATTTTTTTCTTTGAAATGAGAGTTCTGGATTTTGATTATGACATTCCTGGAACTTTTTCTTTCAGAGTTCTTTCCAGGAAGTGATGAGTAGATTCTTTCTGTCTTTACTTTACCCTCTTGTTATAATAGTTTTCATCTATGATATCTTGAAATATAGTATTGAGGATGATTCTCAAAATGGAGTAGCTCTAGATCCACAATATCTAGGCTTTTAAAAAAAATCATGGTTTTCCAGAAGTCTCATGATTTTAAAATCATCTCTTCTTGACATGTTTTCTGGATCAGTTGCTTTTGATATTGCATATCTTCCATTTTCTTCTATTTTTTCAGTCTTTAAATTTTTTTTCTCAATTTTCTTGCTGTCTATAAACAATTCACTTTTCAATTCTTTACTCTAGAGCATTTCCTTCTTTCTTTTTCCATCTCCTGCTTAATTTCTTTTAGGCATGCATGTAGTTCTTGTGTAAAGTCTATTTTTCCTTTGAGTCTCTATTTGTTGTTGCAGTTGTTATTAAGTTACTCTCTCTTTCTTTTCAAGGGTCTTTAGGTTTGGGACAACTAGGTGTTACAGTAGACATAGCACAGGACTTGGATTCAGGAAGACCTGAGTTTGAATCCTGCCTCAGACACTTACTAGTTGTGTGACCTTGGGCAGGTCACTTAACCTTTATGCCTCAGTTTTCTCATCTGTAAAATCTGGATTTTACTTAAACCTACCTCTGAGGGTTGTTGTGAAGAACAAACTCATTTAGTAAAGTACTTTGTAAACCATAAAGCACTATATAAATGCCAGCCATTAGATATTATTTGTAATACACTGGTTGCTATTTTATTTACTCATTGCTCTAGTTTTAGTTCCTGATTTGGTGTCTTGTGCTAGAGCCAGGCTTCTTTTTGCTGTGATTTTAGGTGGAGTGGTCAGCTTGGGGTGGTCTCTCTCTGGATCCTCTGGCTTCCAAGGCAGATCTTGGCCTCCAAGGCTTAGGACCCCCTGGATCTCTAAGGTTCAGAATGTTGGATTTTCAGCACCCTCTCTGGTGTCTTGGGACAGGGGGCTAGGGGCCTCAAAGTCCCTGGGCCTGGAATATCGCAGTCTGAGTGCTGCCACACTGAACTTCTAACTGCCACTGCCCTCTCCCTTGAACTTCTAATGTTCCATCTTGGGGCATTCTGGACACCCTGGGGCTGTTTCAGGAGAGACCTCCACTCCTGCTGCCCTCTTAATGCTTAGTTTGGCAGACTACATGTCCCCTCTCTCTTTGTACTAGGAGGCTCCCCACTGCTAATGACCCCCTTTCCTATTGCTTTTGGTTGACTTCTTTATGCAGTTTTGGGATGGATGACATTACTATAGTTTCTCAATGAATTTCTTGATCATTATTCTGTCTAGTACCAACTTCAGAGTTTTGTTTGAGTAGGGATGTGAGAGCTGGGCAGTATGCTTACCACTAGGGCAGCCATCTTGGCTGTAAGTCTCCTCATCCCTCTCTTTTCACAAAGAAGTCCAGTTAAGCAAAAGAAACCAGCACATTGACTATCATCTCACATCTGAATCTACCCTTAATCTACTGGAGAGTGAGAAAATGAGATGGAGAGTGAGCAGGTACCACCCTTGTAGCCCAGGTTGCTTACTGGACTTCTCAGGGCTTGGGTTGGGCTTCTGCTTTCCTTTGCAGTGTTGTGGTCATTCTATATACATATGTGTGTATATGTGCATGTTCTCTTGATTCTGCTATCTTGATTCTGTTTCAATTCTTGCAGTCCTTCCCACATTGACCAGAATTTCTCATGTTTAAAATATTGAAATAATACTTCATTGTATTCGTATATGTTCAGTCATTCCTCAATCAATGATTGCCCACCTTGTTTCCAGGATTTTAGTATCAGAACAAGTGCTTTTCTGAATATTGTACTATATAGAGGGTCTTTCTTTTTGTCTCTGACCTCCTCAAGGTCAGTTAATGACCATTAGTGGTCCTGCTTGGTCAAAAGGACTGAAGTTAGTAACTTTTCTTACATAATTCCCAATGGTTTTCCAGAACAGCTTTATCAATGGTGTCCTAGTGTGCCTGTCTCCCCATAGTCCCTTCCATACTACTTCCTATATTTTTTACTTTTTGCAGATTTCAATTGCACTTGGCATTTTTCTTTTTTAATCTGAACTTTACTCAACACTAAATGAGATGAGCTTTTCCATATACAAAGTAGAACTGAAAAAGAGGATTGCAAATGAAGCTGTAAATCTGTATTATGAGCATCTTTTTCTTTGTAAGTAAATAATAAATCCAACATTGTGTGTATATTCTTCCCTCCTTTGATCAATTCAGATGAGAATGAGGTTCAAGCATCAGGGGCTCCCCACCGCCCACCTTTCTTGTTTGCATAGATTTCTACTTGAGCATTTTGCATATGTGAGATAATTTTCCTTAGCATTCCTTTCCTACCCACCTCCCTACAACCCCCACCCCAACAGCATATTCCTCTTCCCCTCTCTTTCCATTCTTCTCTTAAGATCATCACGACACAACAGTACCACTCCCAGGCCTTTTCTAATTGAACTCCTTCTCTGATTCCTGATGACGATAGAGTTCAAAGGGGACACATAAATCATCTCCCCATATTTGATTGTAAGCAATTTTTCCTTGTTTGGTCCTTTATCATTGTTTGTTCATGTTTACCTTTTTTATGTGTTTGAGCTTCAGAGTTTCTTCCCAGTTTTCTGGTCTTTTGATCACTTGAAAGTCCTCTATTTCATTAAAGATCCATTCTCCACCCCGATCCCCCATCTCACCGCAAGATTATCCTCAGTTTTGCTGGGTAAGTTATTCTTGGCTGCAAGCCCACATCCTTTGCCATCTGGAATATCATATTCCAAGTTCTTCCTGACTCTGACTCCTCCATAGTTGAATTCTTTCCTTCTGGCTGATTGCAATGTTTTTGTTAGTTAGTTTGTTTGTTTGATCTGGAAGCTCTGGATTTTGGCTATGATGTTCCTGGGGGTTTTCCTTTTGGGGTTTCTTCCAGGAGATGAACAGTGGATTCTTTCTATTTCCACTTTGCCTTCTGGTTCTAAGAGATCTGGGCAGTTTTCTTTTATGATTTCTTGAAATATGATGCCTAGGCTCTTTTTGGGGAGTGATGATGTTCAGGTAGGCCAATGATTCTTGATTTTTTTAAATTTTCAATCTGTTTTCCAGGTATTTTCTTCTTTTTTCAGTCTTTTGGTTTTGTTTTAATATTTCTTGTTATCTCATGGAACTATTGGGTGGCTTCTCTTTAATCCATTTGAATTGTTTCAGGGAGTTTGTTGCTTGGTCAGAGTTTTGTACTTGTATCAAGCTTTCCAACTTTTCCAATTCTTTCTTTCATAGCTCTCATTTCTTTTGCAGTTTTTCTTCTAGTACTCTCATTTTCATTTGTAAAAATATTTTAACCTTTTTTTTTTTTTAACTCTTGCTTTATCTTTTCCAGGGATTCTAGTTGAGTTTGTGCCTGATGTCTGGAGCTTTGCTTATAGATATTTTGAAGTCATTCTCTTTTGGATTTTTGTCTTGAGTGTTGGAACCACCATATTAGATTTTTATAAGAGGATTCTTTTTTTATCCATTCTTTTAGACTACTTCCTGACTTCATATGTGATGTTAGGGCTGAGCTCTGTGGCACTTCTGGAAAGAAAGCTCAAGCTGATCTTGCTGATGCTCTCTTGGTACATATATTGCGTATAATGGTATTCTAGACTCTTAGGTAAAGCTCAGGCTGGGGATCTGCAAACTTTCACTGCTCCCAAACAGGTCTGATCCAGGGCAAATCCAGGTCTGATTGTCTGAAATGGGTTAAATTAGGTCTGAGCAAGAGTCGATGCTGCAGGACTCTGCCTTTATCAGCCAGCAGAGAAACATGGCTAGTTCAGAGTGGCAGAATTGTAGGCTTCCCTTTGGTCTGAGATTCCTGCCCTGGTTATTCTGTTGCAGACTGAGTTAGATGCTGGAACCGAGACCCTGCTCTGCTCCTGGGTCTGAGCCACAAGCTTCTGAATTTATTCCTCTCTCTTTACAATGCCTAAGGCCTGTTACCAAATCTCTCTCTCTCTTTTTTTTTGACTAGGCAATGGGGTTAAGTGACTTGCCCAGGGTCACACAGCTAGTAAGTGTTATGTGTCTGAGGCCACATTTGAACTCAGGTCTTCCTGAACTAAGGCCGGTGCTCTATCCACTGCGCCACCTAGCTGCCCCTCTGTTGCCAAATCTTACCCTGGAACACCACCCGTGGGCACAGGTCCCTCTTCAGTCTACCTCGGATCTGTGACCCAGAATGGGCAGTGACCAACAAAACTGCCAGATGACACTCATTCTCTGTGAGGTTCCATAGTCTCCTTTTGCGCTGGTGTACAGACTTGCCCTGAGTGTTGAAGTGCTCTATTTGGCAGCTCCTGGACAAACCCAGTCCCCAGTATCCACAGACCTTTTTATCTGTCTCACTAGGCCGACCTGGGCTGGAAAAGTGACTCATTGTGACTTTTTTTTGGTGTTCCCTATGAGAATTTGGTGTGGTATGTTTTCTAGATCTGTTTGAAAGAGTTTTTTTGGTTTTGGGAAGGCCATGAGAGGACAGCTTGCTATACTACTTTTTGCTGCTCTTTTCCTCTGCATTTTAAATGCTTCAATGCTTTTAAAAAATATTTTGGCAAATCCATCACTCCTCTAACACTCCCTTCCCCATTGAAAGAAAGAAATAAATATTGTATCAGATATGCCTAGTCAAGCAAAAGAAATCTTCACATTGACTGTATCTGAAAATGTAAGTCTCATTGTGTATCTTGAGCCCATCACCTCTCTATCAGTACATGGGTAGTACACCTCATCATCTGTCCTCTGCAATTGTGGCTGGACATTATATTGATCCCACTTTTCCCCCCTTTTATTGATATATTTTATCACTCCCAATTTGCTGGATGAGAGCCTCAGAGCTGTTTTAATTTCTCATTTTGCATTATTAGAGATTTGATGAAAGATTGAGAACTTTCATATGGTTTTTGATCATTTGCACTTGTTCTGTATCCTTTATTGGGGACTTAAATGACTTTTCCAAAATGATATTCTAGGCCCACAGCTGGTGAGTTTGGAGTCTCTTCAGTCTGATGGCCCAGGCCCAGACCGTGGAAGTCTTTTCTAATGGCTACCGAAGGAATATATGTGCCTTCCTCTTTTGTGGGCTCAGAAATCTTATCATCTCCATCATGGCCTGTTCATCACTCTAGTTAATTCATTGCTATTTCTAATGGCTCCCCAATGTTTTAGCCTGAAGGGCGCTCCAGTTGCTTCATGCATACAGTGCATTCACTGTAATGTTGATGCTGTTGCTTCTGTGCTCTATCAGCCAAAGGCATCAAGCCTAGGTATTGTCATAACCATTTCCTGCCCAACAATTTATCTTTTGGCTGTAACTGTGTGCATTTGCTCCCAGATCACCATGACAAAAAACATCTGGTGGGAGACTGAAAAATGTGGTCAGTCTCAACAATGCCAGCTTCCTCCCCATCCCCAGGTGAATCAGCTGCATGGACTAGCTTTTTTTAGTTTGTTTTTTGCCATTGTGACAATTCAGGCTCGTGGTTAAACCCAAAGAGGGCACCTTGATCTCTGCTGGTACCAACTATTTTGCTTCCATTGGCCAAGTGGTATTTCTCTTCCTCTGTGGAGATGTTTGTGGGTAAAGAGCTAGTTCAGTGGCTCTCTTTGAATGTCCTAACTTCTAAAACAGGAGAAAGATCCTAGGTTTGATTTTGAGCTGAAGGGTCCATTAGATTTCATCTATTCCAACTCTCTCATCTTACAGAGAAAGAGACAGACTTTAGAGAGGCCAAATAATTTGCCTAATGGCCAAGTTTTACGTTGGACTGTTATTAATTTGCCATTCAGACATTTGGGTAATTCTCCAAACTGAAGGAGGCTAAATGGGCAAGAAAATAACTGACATTTACGTGGCCTTTTACGGTTTCCAGAGAACTTTATATAATTACAGGCATAATTATTCCCATTTTACAGAGGAGAAAACTGAAGCTTGGAGAAGTTGTGACTTGCTTATGGTTGACACATGTAGAAAGCAAAGCACTTTACGTGGATTTTCTCATTTGTTACTAGGGAAATTCCTCAACCCAGAGATCCTAAAGATCCTTCCAGAGAGTAATTCTTCCCACCTAGGTCCCTTTGACTGGATGTCAACAAATCAGAAAGCTAGGATAGAAGATCAAAGTTTAATTAGCATGCACTGATAGGCAGTTGCCTGGTGGCAGAAGAGAGGGAGATACACCAGCTTTGGTTTTACTCAGCTTTAGGGTAGACAGGAAAAGGAGCTTGTCAGGTAAGGCTGCTCAGCAACTTCATTTATTTCAGAGGTAGAAGAAGGACAAGTTGTCAGACAATTAGAGGGTTAAGGAGTGCAGGGGAAGAATAGCTTAACTTTGGAGTAACCTCAGTGTCTCCCAAGATCAGATCTGTTCACTTAGGGTTGTTAATCTCCTAAGAATATCTAGGTGGGACTGGACTGAAGGCCTCCCTTTTGAGACAGAATTGGTATAACCCTGTAGGCCCCTTTCTTTGATGTCTAAGGTTACTATTTCTAGAAAGATATCTCCTCCAAACTCACAGCACACAGGTTTTGTACATTTCCTTCATAATTTTCCCTTTCCCCTTGATATTTCATTAGAGGTATCATCAGATCTGGACTACTCAGATTTACGATACAATAAATTGGTTCGTCCAGTGAAATAGGAAGCTTCGTCCAATGAGGGTTATGGTGGTAATGGAACAAAAATGTGGAGAATAAATCATACAAAATCTAGAACCTTACATTAAAGACTAAATAGAAGACATCAATTATACTGTGATAGATCTGGGAAGGAATAAAAGCAGTTTAAACAACCTAGGTCTCAACCATTCAAAAAGGTTAGGATACTTTAAGAGATAATGTTGTTCAGAACAGTACAAATAAAGCAAAAGGGTCCTTTATAGTTAAATCCCATTATAGTAGGCTTAGTGATGCCAGGTGATTATAATAATAAGATCATAAAGTATTTGCTGTTCTCCTGTCATGGTCAGAGAAAGCTGCTATGAAAGGAGAGACATGGTTGCAAAAACATCAAGTCAAAACTGTTCCCCCAAGTCTAAGCCACCAGGAAAACTTCTTTAGCTCTGTTTGATTTCAGGTACAGTCACAGATACCTTTTGGAACAACAGATTGTACAACAGAGTTCCACATTATTCACAGGGTATCACAGTCAGGCTCATCTGTAATGGGAAACTTTCCTGTTTGGAAAGGAAATGGTACAGTGGGGAAACTGAGTCAAGAGGTTCCTACCATTACCTTCATAAAGTCATCTTCTATACCTTACCAGGTACTCACCTGGCATCATCACTGCCTTTGAGCAGCTCTTGGCTTTTTTCCCTTGAATGGTGGATAACCTCAATCAGTTTAATAAGTTGAACAGGTATGCTTGGATTCAAACTCAGAGCAAGTGAAAGAACAAATCCCCAAGTGTTCTATCTCATGTAGCAAGTTTCCCTTTTCATAACTTGTGAAGTGCAGGGTGCAAATATGACCCAAGGTAACGACAATATCAGTGAATTCACTGATAATAATGATAATAAATAACAATTAGTAAAGACCTTCAGCCTTAGTACTTAATTAAGAATATGTTGTTGAATATGTTGTTTGTTCTTTGTTTTCTTTTCTTTTTTTTAGGCTATTGGGGTTAAGTGACCTGCCCAGGGTCACACAGCTAGTAAGTGTCAAGTGTTTGGTCTGAGGCCGGATTTGAACTCAGGTCCTCCTGACTTCAGGGCCGTTGCTCTATCCACTGTGCCACCTAGCTGCCCCTTGTTATTTGTTTTCAAAGAGGACCAGTGACATCATGGATGTTGTCTTGGCTTGCACATCAATTGGGTTTAAGTGAGACAGAGTTGCACAAAGTCGGCAGCCTCATTCTCTCTTTTAGAGTCATCAAAGTCCAGTGGCAAGACAAAAGTCAAGACAACTGGCGATGGCCTGGGATGCAGTGGGTGACCTTGATGGTTTTGATGTCTGTCCAAGCTCTAAACTTTCCACAGCCTATTTCAGCTGCCTTCATGGCTGTTGGAACAAATTTTTCTCATCCTTCCATTCATTGGAATATATGATTTTTTTCCAGAAGCTTTCAGTTTTCTAATTTAACATCTCCTAAAGCAAACTCAATCATTAGAAATTAAGAAAATAATAATATCCTGCAGTTTTGCACATAAATTCATGGTTTCATTCAAAGTCCAGAAAAACTGACTGCATTTGGCTTGGATATTTCAATGGACTGCATTCCAACTCCTGAGACAAAAGGGAATCTTTTAAACTTTGGTCTGGTGATCGAAAGTTGACTCAGACATAATGCTGACATATGAGTTACAATTTATCCAATGAGATTCCATAGATTTCATAATAATCAGTAATCATAACATTTGCCACATCAATCATTTTTATATCCTACAAGTAAACTTTAAGCAATCTCCCTTAGGTTGCCAGTGTTTGTTAGGGAGATTTTAGTTCCTGAGTAAACCAAATCTAAAGCTCTCAAAATTATCTCTAGTCTCTGGGGTAGAGTTTACAAGATTCATTTACATACCCCTTCCAGTAGCTTCTTTCACAGAGCTAGTAAGGGTTTATGATCTTAGTAAGAGTGCAAAAACTTAGAGGGTTTGGCAAAGCCTCACCAAGTTTCTCAATGACAATGACTTTCCAAGGTCCCAAGTCAATTTTGACAAACCAGAGTACAACCATTTTAAATACTTAATACAGTTGTTAACCAAAAGGACATTTTGCCTTAAGTTATTAAAATCACAGCATTCAGATCAAAAAGAGGAGCTGACCTCCTAAGGTTGCATCTGTAAATAAATCATACTCCCACAATTCAACAGCACTCCTGTACAAAGATATCATAATGCAAGAAACTCACAAATGCAATACTAACAGAATTTTTATAACAAATCATGGATTTAAAATACGCAATACAAAACAAACTCGTTGCCAGTCAAATAATACCAGTCTAGTTGAATGCGTCTCCAGGGAAGCCAAGCAAATCATTTTTCAATCTGCCGATTTTTGGCATTCTATACCAGTTACATTCAGTGGCCGGTAGGGGAAGGGAAAGGAAAATGCATTTATATAGTGCCTATGATGTGCCAGGCCCTGTGCTACGTGCTTTATAAATCTAACGGAATTACTTTTGTTTGTGTAAAAGGTTTTTTAACTTAATTGTCTCTTTTGTTTTAAGCTGTCATTTTGATCTGTGATTTGGTCAATAATTCTTCACTGTAGTTGTAAAAATAAAGATAATTCCCTCTTTTCCTCTTTATTTTTAACAATGTGACCATTTAAATTAAGTTACATATCCATTTGTAGTTTATTTTGGTATAAGTTGTAGGTCTGAAGCTCATTTCTGCCAAATATTTCCAATTTTTCCAGAGGTTCTTATCAAATAGAGAGTCTTTACCAAAGAAATTGGTGTTCTTGGATTTATCAGATTCTAGGCCACTAATTCATGCCTTTGTGGGTTCTTTTTGTGTGTTATTTATTAAAATATGGAATTGGGGCTTGGTATGTTATTTTTTTTTCTAGGATGCCAATAGTTCTCAAATTGTCTCATTGACCTCTCTCTTTAAGGTCACTTGCTTTGCTTTTGTCTATAGAAACCTCAGTTGTTTTTCCAATTTGCCAATTTTCAACTTTGTTCTAATATTCCTCCTTTTGTATTGGAATGTTTGGATTATATCTCTGCCATTCTCTTTTCAGTGTATCCACTGAAATTGTAAATTTCCACCTTCTGTTCTGAACTATTAATTTTCTTGTTTATTTTTTCTAATTCTATATAAAGAATTCCAATTTCCCTTTTTAAAAATTTCGATTCTTTTTAATAGTTTTTCAACCACTCTAGAGATCTTTGTGGTAGTTCCATTCTTGTGTTTGGGGGTCTAGTTGGTAATTATTCTCTTCTTTTGGAGATTTCTCATAACTTTCTTTCAACTAATATTACTTCCTAATTATATTTGGAGCTCTTTTTTGTATACTCATTATTCATATACTCATCCTCACTGCTATTTTTTCTGCAAGATTTTCCTTGTGAAGATTTCTTTGCCATCTATATTTTGGTGGTTTTCTTTCACTTTATTTTACAAATTTCTTACTCTTTGGAAGTGATGAAAGGGAGCAGGGCTTAAAATGACTCATTCCTTTCCTACCCTCTTTACATTTGTAGGCATTCCCTAAGGAGTGAAATCTGCATCATGGATTCTACACCACACTTTCCTTCCCTTCAACTTTTGTGATATCTCACACCTTTATTTCCTCATCATATTACGAATCAACTTCAGAACTATTTTCTTATACAGCTGAAATTTGTTGCAAAACCTTTTACTTTCTCCCTGCTCAAAATGGAAACATCAAAGTTTAGAAACAGTTGCTCATTTTCCCAAGTAAAATGCATCCAATTTGTTTGCTTGCTTTGGAGCTTGCAAATGGATGGTCTATTTTCATTTCTTTAATTTCTATTTTAATTTCAAGGTGACCTTGCTTCTAATTTACTTAGGCAATTAAATCTACTAAATCATTCATAGAAGACTCCAATTGTCCACTTTCAAAATATATTGCACTTTTTTCTAAATTTGCTTTTGACTTAAAAGAAGCCTCCAAGTTAGAGAGTTGTTTGTTCATGTGCTAGGCAACTCCCAAGAACCAGATAAGGCTTTAAAATTTCAAACTTCAAGGTCACTTTTTTTTTCCTTTTGGCTTCTGGAATTACTAGAGGCAAAACTTTTAAACTGGATTTAGTTCAATTTAGGACTAAACATTCTCCAATTGGTGAAATCACCTTCTTTCCTTACAGTAAAACAAAACAAAATTTTTCCCTACTCTCCGGGGAAGGGAGATGTCCCGACGCTATTTGTATGCAAATTCCACAAAGTCTCTACTTTAATAGTCCCAAGGACCGGTACCCCCCAAAACCCGTTAAACTATTTCAACATATATAGGACATTCAACCACACTCCCATCATAATTTGAAAATACATTTTAAACAGATTATACTTCAATCATAAATTTAGTATCTGATTTATCTGCCATGTTGCCATATTGGTTGTCATGCTTCAGTCTATCCTCAGACCGAGTTGGGACCTCTGTTCTAGGAGTCTGTCCCAGGGACAGTTTGATCCTTGTTATGGATGTGGGAGAAAACAGAATGGCCGGGTCTCTTGCTCATTAGCCAGGTGGTGGTCCACAGGCTTCAGATTTCTCTTGCTCCCAACCAGAGTAACCCTGTAGAAACAAAGGAAGCCCTCCTGTGGAGCATGGAGCTGTTTGGCTGAGCCCTTGCTTTCTCTTTCTGCGGCAGTATGAGTTGTTCATTAAGAAATAGGGGTACAGAGCAATCTGGAATTATGACCAAAGTGTTAGAAAACTGTGTACCCTTTGACCCAGCAATGACACTATTACATCTGTTTCCCAAAGTGATCAGGGAAAAAGGAAAAGAACCTATATGTTCTAAAATATTTGTAGCATCTCTCTTTGTGGTGGCAAAGAACTAGAGACTGAGGGGATGCCCATCAATTGGGGAATGGCTAAAGCAGTTGTGGTGTATGATTGTGATGGAACACTACTGTGCTATGAGCTGGTTGATTTTAGAAAAATATGGAAAGACTTGTTTGCAATAATGAAGAGTGAAATCAGCCGAACCAAGAGAATGTTGTACATAGTAACAGCAATATTGTTTGAAGAACAACTGCGAACAACTAGTTTATTCTGAGTATTATAAATACTCAAATCAACTACAAAGGACCTATGAAAGAAGATGCTATCCATCTCCAGGGGAAGAACTGATAAATAGAAGTATGCATAGGATGGTTTTACATATATTTATAAATCTGTGTCAAGAGGTAGCCTTCTCTAGTTCGGGGAGGGGAGGGAGGGAGACAGTTCAGAACTTAAAATATAACCAAAAACATTAAATTAAAAAAAGAAAAAGAAATAGGTGCCAAATCCCCAGAGCTCCAGCTCTGGGCATAGTTTATGTCCTCAGAGATGTTCAGGCGAAAGGGACTCAAGGAAGGGGAAACAGGAGACAGAAAGCCAAGAAGCACATGCACTGTTATGGGTTTAGCACCTGTGGCAGCAGGGGGTCAGTCGGTGAGATATGCTAAAGGATTTAAGCTATTCTCAGTCTGGGCTGAGAGCCACATTTCTAAGAGGTCTTTTCTAGCTGAATTTCTGAGAGGTCTTCTAGAGTTATTTTCTTTCTTTTTCTTTCTTTCTTTCTTTTTTTTTTTTTTTTGGTTAGGCAATGGGGTTAAGTGACTTGCCCAGGGTCATAACATTTAGTAAATGTTATGTGTCTGAGGCCGGATATGAACTCAGGTCCTTCCTGAATCCAGGGCCGGTGCTCTATCCACTGCGCCACCTAGCTGCCCCCCCTAGAGTTATTTTCTAGCCGACCTCATATGGTCTCCAAATTTGAGAAAAGTGACTTATCACCTAGCAGAACATCAGAGACTGTCTGGTCCCAGGAGGCTGATGTGGGTAAGAAATCTGTCTGGTAGGTGTCTCAGTCATCCTGGAGTCCAGAAGTCTTCTCTGGGCTCCTCACGAGTTCTAGTCATCTCATTCTTAACACCAAATTGTTGGGGAATTCCTCAGTCTATTAACCCTGCTTATGGGGCATGGGGAATTGGGGAATATTAGAAACACCCCCCCTCATATTGCCCCACACAGACAGTCACCTACTTGCCTTTTCAAGTTGGCTTCTAGTCTCCTGCTGTTATGGGGAGTATAGAGGATACCATTCCAGCCGTTCTGTCTCAGCCAGTCTCCTGTCTGCTCTCCAGCCTCCTGTAGGAAGAGGAGAAGCCCCATGATCATATTAACCTCTGGCCCCCGAATGAGGTGGCATTTCCAGTCTGTTTTTTTTTTTTTTTGCCTTGGGAGAAGGAGAGCATTACCTCTCCTTCTGACATTGATAACTTTCTAAAATTTCCCCTTAATGATTAATTTTCGCTTCCCTCACCTCCCCCCGCCCCCAGCCCAGTGATTCTGAGCTTCAGGCTTTCATCAACCAACCCTCACCAATCTCATTGCCCATGCCCCACTGCCCAGTTCTTTATTTCCATTCCTCTCAATTCCTACCCCAATGTCCCATCCCACAGCTACCCCGCCTTCCTCTGTGCCCTCCGGAATGCTTCCTCCATAGGCAACAAACTTGCTTTCATCTAAAATCTTTTTCCTTTTTCACTCCTTCCATCTTCTGGTTCTCACTGAGACCCTAATTCCTCTAGTACCGGCTGCACTTTCACTTTCTCCCCACTTGGACTAGTTGAAGTGAGGGAGTAGAAATCCTCTTTCTGTCCACTTCCATGCCTTCTCCTTACCATCAATCCATATCTACCACCATTTGAAATTCTAGTAACTGTTTTCTGCAAACCTCCAGGACACTCCCCTTCCTTCCTCAATGAATTCAGTACTTGGCTCAGTCTCTCTCTCTTCTCTCCTCTCCATATTGATACTCCCTCAAACACCCTGTTCCTCAACTTACTCATTTCTCATGACCAACTTACTCCTTCACCCCACCTCAACTACTCACAGCAATGATCATACCCTTGATCTTGCTATCACCCACAAATGCACCATCTCTATGTTCAAGAACTCTGAAATTCTCTTATCTATTCACAATCTATCTCCTTTCTACCTCTCTCTCCCTCTGCTTTCCAACACCAAATCCTGTTCTTCCTTGGCACTATGACCTACAGTCCTCTGATCCCTCAGTTGTCTCCCAAGCACTCACCCCAGCTCTAAACCACACTCTCCTCCTTTCCCCATCTTGGCCCCCTTGGTGAATCAATTCAATGCTACACTGTACTCTTTTCTTGAGTCCCTGCCCCCCAAATCATTTTGATAATTGTGCCCTGTCAAGCCTTTGCCTTGCGGCACTCTCACCATCTGCTGACTTTTCTTCTACACATGGGCTGCTGAACAAAAGTAGCAAAAATCACACAATGGTTCTGACTGGGGTCCACTACAAATTTATGTTATATAACTCAACTGAGCCCTCGATGCTCTTCAATAATCCTTTTACAGCTCCCTTATCAACTCACCACCCCACTCTCCACAGTGGTTCTTCCAAATCTTTTCATTTCTCCTCATACCTCCCATGGCTCTCCCTCCCCCACCCTCTCATATTTTAACAGAAAAAAAATGAGGCCATTCACCTTGGGCTCCCTCTTCTCCCCTCCCCTTTATTCCATATGGCCTTCTGCCACTCTTTCCTCTTTCACTCCATCTCACATCATAAGTCATCCCTTTTCATTGCCAAGGCCAACTCTTCTACCTGCACAAAGGACTCTGTTCTGCCTTGTCCTTGCCAGTAGATTACCCCTCTATCATTCCCACTCTCTCACTTATCTTCTTTCTTCCTGTCTTCTGGCTACTTCCTTGCTATCTATAAACATGCCTCTATTTCCCCCATTCTCAAAAAAACCTCACTTGATCTATTCATCCCTACTATCATCCCATATCTTTCCTGCCTTTTGGGACTAAATACCTTGAGAAGACAATCTACAACACTTCCTCTCCCCTTCCTCTCTTCTTAATTGTCTGACTTCCAACCTCATCATTCCACCAAAACTGTTCTCTCCAAAGTTACCAATGATCTGGGGCAGCTAGGTGGCACAGTGGATAGAGCACCAGCCCTGGATTCAGGAAGGACCTGAGATCATATCCAGCCTCAGACACAACACTTACTAGCTGTGTGACCCTGGGCAAGTCACTTAACCCCATTGTCTAACCAAAAAAAAAAAAAACCAAACCCAAAACAAAACAAAGTTACCAATGATCTCTTAGTTACCAAATCCATTATTCTTATTCCCTATTTTCCTTTACCTCTCTGCAGACACTACTGATCACTCTCTCCTCCTGGATTCTCTCTTCTCTCTAAGTTTTTTGGGACATCCCTTTCTCCTGGTTCTCCTCCTACCTCTCTGACTACTCCTTCTGTCTCCTTTGCTGGATCTTCATTCAATTCATGCCTTCTAACCATGGGTGTCCTTCTGGGTTCAGTCTTGGGCTCTCTTTTCTCCTATCCCTCTAGACTACTTCACTTGGTGATCTCATCAGCTCCCCTGGATTTAATGACCATCTCACTGCTGATGATTCTCCCATCTACCTATCCTGCCCCAAACTCTCTGCTGACCTCCAGTCTCATATCTCCAATGGCCTTTCAGATATTTTGGACTGGATGTCCAGTAGACATCTTAAATTTTATAAGTCCAAAACAGAACTCATTATCTTCCTCCTAAACCCTCTGCTTCCCTCCTCCTACTATCCCTATCTTCACCAACCTCTCAGTCCCTCAGGCTCAAAACCCCAGTCATCCTGGACTCCACTCTTTCTCATCTCCAATATCCAATCTGTTGCCAAGGCCTGTCAATTTCACCTTTGCAACATCTTTCCTATATACCTCCTTCTTTCCTCTGACACTGCCACCCCCTGGTACAGACCCGCATCACCTCACATCTGGACTTTTGCAATATCCTAATGGGGGTCTGCCTGCCTCAAGTCTCTCCCTACTCCATCCATCCTCCATTCAGCCACCAAAGTGATTTTCCTAAAGTGCAGCTCTGACCATGTAACTTCCCCTACTCAATTAATTCCAGTGGTTCCCTATCACCTCCAGGATCAAATACAAAATTCTTTGCTTGGCGTCCAAAGCCCTTCATTACTCTAGCTGCCTCCCCTACCTTTCCAGTCTTCTTATACCTTACAGCTTATGCCCCGACACATACTCTTTAATCCAGTGACATAGGCTTGTTTCTGGATGTTCTAGGAAGGAGACCCTCCATTTCCCCACTCTGGGCATTTTCTTCGGCCATCTCCCATGCTTGGAATGCTCTCTCTCATCATCTCTGCCTCCTGGCTTCCCTGGCTTCCTTCAAGTTTCAAAAAATAAATTTTATTTGCCTTTCCAAACTCTTAATTCTAAAGCCTTCCTTCTATTAATTATTTCCTATTTATCTCATATAGCTTGCTTTGCATATATTTTTTTGCTTGTTATCTCCCACATTAGATTGTGAGCTCCTTGAGGGCAGGGACTGTCTTTTGTCTTTATATCCTTGGGGCTTAGCAAAATGCCTGGCATATAGTAGGGGCTTAATAAATGTTTACCAGCAATCAGCATGAATTTTAAAAAAATTATTAATTATTAATTTTTAACATTCTTTTCTTTTTAAATTTTAAGTTCCAAATTCTCTTCCTCACTCCCATCTCCCTCGTCCATGAACTGAGAAAGCAAGCAATATGATATCAATTTATACATGTGAAATCATACAAAACATATTTCCATATTAGCCATATTTCAAAAAAGCGAGAAAATACAGAAAGTATGAAAATTATACTTCAATTTGTACTTAGAGTTCATCAGTCAGGAGAGGGATGGCATTTTTTCATCATGAGTCTTTTAGAATTGTCTTGAATCATTGTATTGATCAGAATAGTCAAGTCTTTCACAATTTTAGCCATTTCTTAATTGATGAGATCCTCTCGATTTCCAATTCTTTGCCAGCACAAAAAGAGCTGTTACAAATATTTTTGTACATATAACTCCTTTTCCTTTTTCTTTGATCTCTTTGGGATGTAGACCTAGTAGTGGTATTGCTGGGTCAAAGGGTATGTATGCCCTTTGGGCATAGTTCCCAAGTTTTCCAGAATTGTTGGACCAATTTACAACTCCGCCAACAATACACTAGTGTACCCATTTTTCCTTCATTCCCTCCAGCATTTGTCATCTCTAATAGGTCTCAGGTGGTATGTCAGAGTTGCTTTAATTTGCATTTCTCTAATCAATAGTGATTTAGAGCATTTTTTTTCATATGACTATAGATAGCTTTGATGTCTTCTTCTGAAAACTGCCTGTTTATATTCTTTGACCATTTATCATTTGGAGGGTGCCTCTTATTTTTTTAAATTTGACTCGCTTTTATATGCAGTATATATTTGAGAAATGAGGCCTTTATCAGAGAAACTTGCTGTAAAACTTTTTGATATCACTTCATTGTCCGTGGTACCTTTTAGCAAAATGTAGTTTCTCTGATTATCTCTTTTAATTAGGACTATTTTTGTTTTTGTTTTGTCTGAGATCATGATTGCTACTCCTGCCTTTTTTTAGATCGGCTAAAAGCACATTAAATTCTGCTCCAGCCCTTTCTTTCAGTGTGTGTCTTTCTTTTTCAAGTGTATCTCTTGTAAACAACATATTGTTGGATTCTGGTTTCTAATCCATCCTGCTTTATGGGTTAGCTCATCCCATTCACATTCACATTTATGATCACTAATTGTGTATTTCCCTCTATCGCATTATCTTCTGTTTCTTTCTCTCTCTTTTTATCCTGTCCCTCCTCAAAAGTCTATTTTGCTTCTAACCATACTACCTCCCTTAATATGCCCTTCCCTTTATCAACCTGCCCCCCTCTTTTTCTTTATCCCCTTCCCCTCCTATTTCCTTATTGAGTAAGTTACATTTCTATATACAACTGCATGTGTATATATATTCTTCTTTCTTTGAACTGATTTTGATAAGAGTGAGGTTCAAGCATTGCCTGCCAGCCACCCATTTCCCCCTCCATTATAATAGCTCTTCTTTGTGTGCCTCTTTTATGTGAAAAAAAAAAATCTCCCAGTGCACTGACCATTGTACAATATTGCTGTTATTATATACAATGTTCTCCTGGTTCTGCTCACTTCACTCAGCATCAGTTCATGTAAGTCTTTCCAGGTTTTTCTGAAGTCTGCCTGCTCATCATTTCTTATAGCACAATAGTATTCCATTACATTCATATACCACAACTTGCTCAGTCATTCCCCAATTGATGGTCATCCCCTCAATTTCCAATTCTTTGCCACCACAAAAAGAGCTACTATAAATATTTTTGTACACGTTGGTCCTTTTCCTTTTTTTAAAATTTCTTTGGGATCCTGGCCTAGTAGTGCAGTAGTCTGATAATTCTTAAATTATCTCTCCTTGAAATATTTTCCTGACCAGTTGTTTTTCTGATGAGAAATTTAACATTTTTTTCTATTTTCTCATCCTTTTGATTTTGTTTTATTGTTTCCTGATGCCTCATGGGGCAGTTAGTTTTCACTGGCTGAATTCTAATTTTTAAAGAATTATTTTCTTCAGTGAACTTTTGCATCTCTTTTTCCATTTGGCCAATTCTGCTTTTTAAGGTGTTATTTTCTTCAGTATTTTTTTTTGTGTGTCTCCTTTACCAAGCTATTGATTCTTTTTTCATGATTTTCTTGCTTTACTTTCATTTCTTTTCCAAGCTTTTCCTCTATCACTCTTCTTTCTTTCTTTCTTTCTTTCTTTTTTAACTCTTCCAGGACTTGGGGTACAATTAGCATTTTTATTTGAGGCGTTGTTTGTAGCTGTTTTCACATTGTTGTCTTCTGAGTTTGTCTTGGTCTTTCCTGCCACCATAGTAGTTTTTTTTTTTTAATTTATTTATTTTTAGTTTTCAACATTCACTTCCACAAGATTTTCAGTTCCAAATTTTCTCCCCATCTCATCTCTCCCCCCACCCCAAGATGGCATGCATTCTGAATACCCCATCCCCCTAATCTGCCCTCCTTTCTATCTTCCCCCTTCTTTTATCCGCTTCCCTTTCTGTTTTCCTGTAGGGCTAGATAGATTTCTATACTCCATTGCCTGTATATCTTGTTTCCCAGTTGCATGTGAAAATAATTTTTAAGTTTTTTTTAAAACTTTGGGTTCCAAATTTTCTCCCTTCCTCCCTCCCCACCCACCCTCATTGAGAAGGCAAGCAACTTGATATAGGTTATACATGTATAGTCATGCAGAACACTTCCATAATAGTCATGTGAAAAACTAAGTATATTTCCCTTCATCCTATCCCACCCCCCTGTTTATTCTATTCTCTCCTTTGACCCTGTCCCTCCTCAGAAGTGTTTGCTTCTGATTACCCCCTCCCCCAATCTGCCTTCCCCTCTATTATCTCCCTGCTCTCTTATCCCCTTCCCCCCCTATTTTCCTGAGGGTAAGACAGATTTCCATACCCAATTGTGTGTGTTATTCCCTCCTTAAGCCAAATCTGATGAGAATAAGATTCACTCATTCCCTCTCACCTTCCCCAGCTTCCCCTCCACTGTAAAAGCCTTTTCTTGTCTGTTTTATGTGAGATAATTTACCTCATTCTACCTCTCCCTTTCTCCTTCTCCCAGTATAATCCTCTCTCACCCCTTAATTTTATTCTCCAGATACCCCCCTTCATCATAGTAGCTTTTTATGGTCAAATTCTTTTTGTTGTTGCTGTTTGCTCATTTTTCTAGTCTATTTCTTGACTTTGAACTTTATGTTAAAGTTGGGCTCTGTTCACCTGGGAGTGGGTAGGTACTGTCACAAGCTTCAGGCCTCTTTGTGCTACTATTTTCAGAGCTAGTTCTGAGGGTCTCCAAGTTTTTGGTGCTTCCAAAGAGGTGTGGTCCTGGGAGAGGTAAGGTCACTGCTTTCCTGGTCTGCACTCTGGCCTTTACCAAGGAAGGGACCCTGGTCCCCTTGCAGCTGCATGTGCTAGTGCTCCTCTCTGCTTTGGTACTGTGACCAGGGCTTCTGCTCCCTTGTGACTGACCCTTAGTGCTCTTCTCCTCTCTGGAATTGTAATCCAGAACTATGTATAAATATTAGAGTTGTCAATCAGCACCAGCTGTACCCAGTGCCAGCAAAGGGTCCCCTGTCATCTCCTTCTGACTAGACCCCCTCACCATCCCTAGATTGAGTGCTCCTAAAGCTACTGCCGCTGTGGCCAGTGTTACCACCACCCCATGTGTGGGCTGAAGACAGACTTCTGCCAGACTTCTACCCTGGTGTTACAGACTTCTCATTCCTACCTTTTAAATTTTCTTAGGCCAGAAAAATATCTCACCCTGAATTTTTGTTGGCTCTGCTGCTCCAAAATTTGATTAGAGGCATTATTTTAAAATTGTTTGGAGAGGAATGTTGGAAGAGTTCAGCTTGGTGGCTGCTTCTAATCCACCATCTTGGCTCTGCCATGAATTATCTTTTAAAAAGTGATATTTATTTTGAAGCTATAACAAAGACAGAAGTACAAACATTTTCCCCCCCTCAACACTTCATTTTCCAGGGAGAATACCAAGTATACATTGCATTGTTTCTGACAAGTTCACATCAAAAGGCAACGCTGCTGCTGGATGAAACTTTATTTCAGCTACTACTTGCCTGGGTCCCAAAGATTGATTCTTATTCCTTAAAGCTTCAAAGCTATACTGGTTGGCGGAAAACTCCTGCACAGACTCTACTCTTAGGACTCTAGCTGGCTTGTTTTCCTAACCTTTGAAAGCTCACCAAGTTGCAGCCTTCAGCCTTTTTTGGGGGGGGGGGGCTAGGCAATGGGGTTAAGTGACTTACCTAGGGTCACACAGCTAGTAAGTGTTATGTGTCTGAGGCTAGATTTGAACTCAGGTCCTCCTGAATCCAGGGTTGGTCCTCTATCTACTGCACCACCTAGCTGCCCCTAGCTTTCAGTCTTTACCTAAAATCAAAGAACAAATGACAGGGCAAAGACTTGAGGCCCTCATTTATGAGCCATCTGCCAACTTTGGTCTTACAGCACAGTCTCTTTTGTCTCACTAAAAAGCCATCAGGTATAAAGAAGTCAGATCAAGAGTAGAGGCAAGCTCTGGGTGGCTAATGCCTTTTGAATGTGGAATGAGGGTCTGGTACATGCTCTATCCCTCCTTCTGGAAGAGTCATGATGACATTTAATGGCAGCACCCTGGCAAGTATTATGGACGGTGTGTACACATTCAGTAACTAATTCTGGTCTTCTACTGATGTGGTGAATAAATAGGAGGCTCTTTGATTGGCTGCAGAGACATTCCAAAGGCCTGAATGGGCTTCAGCCCTCTCTCTCTTGCCTCTGTCCTTTGGGCTGCTATGTTTGTAGTTAAACTCCTTTGGTTGTGTCTTTTGGTGAGAGATGATGCTGTAAGAGAAGAAGCTATGAGGCCTTCTCCTCATTGAGGTTAGGTAACTTTGAGAAACAAGCAGGCCTTTGTCCTTGGCTTCTGTTCTAGGCAAAGGGAGTGAAGTCTCTGAACTTGTAAGATGCAAAAGGTCAACAGAGCAAGCAGGAACCTGGAAGTCAGAGCCCAGTAAGAAGTGACCCTTGGGAGTAAACTTCTGAACCCAGGCCAGCAGAAGCTGAGATGGGGACTCTTTGGGCAGTCAGGCGGCATCTGGCTGTGAACTTGGTAGGATCAAAGTTCTGTAGGAACTGGGCTGAGTGAAACTACTCTCTCCAGGGGCAGCTAGGTGGCGCAGTGGATAGTGCACTGGCCCTGAAGTCAGGAGTACCTGAGTTCAAATCCGGCCTCAGACCAAACACTTGACTCGTACTAGCTGTGTGACCCTGGGCAAGTCACTTAACCCCAATTGCCCCCCCCCAAAAAAGAAACTATTCTCTCCAGAGACCAAAGTGGTAGAGGGGAGACTATGCCCCCAAAGTATTGGGGGCAATGGTATACATTTGTTCTTGCTAAATTTTCAAAGTCAATATCACTTCATATAAACTAATTGATGTTAAATGGCACTGGAGTACAAGTCATTGGTACCTATGGAGGGGGGGTTGAAGAATATAGTGCTGGGGGCTCAAACCAATGGCGGAGAAAAGACACCACACTCCAAACCTTCATGGCATTATAGAACCTTGAGAGGGGCAAATGTAGCTGGATTAGCTCTGGAATGGTGGGCCAGAACAATACTTACTAGGTTACAAAGGTAACCCACTTGTGGTTGCACACTCAATCCAAAAGGCTCCTCTCTACCAAGTCCATGTAGGGATTGCATCAACTATGCCCCATTACATTCACCATACACTCTTGTCTTCATGGTGGTTCACAGGGAGAGAGAACCAATCACTTATTACATTACAAAGACTAAAAAGGACAAAAAAAGTTCAGCAAAAATATCCCATGAGCTGAGTCACATAATATAGGTAGTGTTCTATACCTATAGGCCCTCACCTTTGCAAAGAAAGGAAGGAGATATATTTCTAACCCAAATTTCTTCATCTCTTTTCACGGCCAAGTTAGCCATTATAACTACATAGCATTCAGTTCTGTCTTTTTTTGTTTTTTCTGTCGACATGACTATAGTTGCTGTGTGTATTGTTTTCCTGGTTCTGTTGCTGACTCCAGATTGCATTGGGTCCCAGAAGTCTTGGGAAGTCTATTTCGCTTTTGTTATCCAGTGCATCCTGAGTGCCCTACCCTGAGGCAACATTATTTGCCAGTGGTTACATGGCATGGTAGAGCGACTTTGATTTCAAATCAGGAGAGATCTGGGTTCAAGTCCTACCCCAGATAATAGCTACATGACCCTCTGCAAGTTGCCACCTCTTCCAACCTGAGTTTTCTTATCTATAAAAAAGAGATGAGAACAATATCTAGCCCCTGGAGTGGCTGTATGGCTTCAATGAGATCCTGGATGGAAAGAGCTCATCTTCAAACTTTCAGGTTTTCCATGCACGTGAGGAGTGGATGGCCAAGCCTGAACCACAACCCAAATTTGCTGCCTGCCAGGCTAGGGGATGATGTGGCACCAGGGCCCCGAGCTTTCAGCCTTCTTTTGCATGGGCTAGGGTACCACATTTCCCTTCCCCTCCATGCCATAAAGAGAATGCCTGCTGGTTGAAAAGAAGCTAAGGGCACATGCATTGTTTCCAGAAGTCTTCCCAGCCAGTTGGCACTTCCTTAGTCACAACGATGTCTCCTGGTATTTTACGTTCAAATCAATTCAATAAACACTTATAAAGGAAGCTGGTCCTCTGTGTTGGGGTGATGAACCCACAGAGACAAGAGGAAAACAATTCCTCTCCTTAGGGAGCTTGCATTCTACTGGGGGATAGAATGTGTACACAGATGAATAAATACAGGAGAAATCGGGCGAGAGTCTATACTAACAAAGCCAGAGTTGAGTTTTGAAGAATGAGAAGAGATCAAGGGGAAGAGGCCATGGGGGTGTGTGGGGTTGTTTGTTCAAATGCTTAGAGACCAGAGATGGAGTAGAGAGTTTGTAGAACAGCTAGGAGTCTAGTTTGCTGAAATTTAGACAAACTCTATGGAGAGAAGTGATATGGAATGTGCCTAGAAAGGTAGGTGGCATCCAGAGAGTGGCGGACCTAAGTGCCAGGCTGAGATGTTTGTTTTATCCTAAATGTTATGAGGAGCCACTGAAGAGTTTTGAGAAAGAGAGGAAACATTAACAGATCATTTTGGCAGCTAATTGGAAGCCAGATTGGAAAGGGGAGTCTGGAAGCAGAGAGAACAGCTAGGTCTCACATGTTACACATAAGTATGGGCCATGACCTAACTTGGCTTCAGGCAAGCTAGCTCATTTGCTTGTTCATTTGACTGAGGCATTAGATGAGCTGACTGGGGCTGCTTGGCAAACTTCCAAGATTAGGAATCTCGCTAAAGGGATGAGTGTCTCTGCCTGATGTCTCTTTCCATAGCCAGCTTTTTTCAGTATTTTGTTTTCAAAGCAATGAGTGCCGAAAATTAACTTTCATCACTGAATATCGTGGGAAAGACATCAGGGATATGCCAGCTTTTGCAGATGGAAAAGGGGGCTTAATGAAAAGGGGCTTGTGTGTGAAGAGCAATGATTTTAAAAATCTTTTATTGATGCTTTTGAAAAATTTCTTTGTCACTCTTCAGTGACACCCATTAAACATGACCACCCCAATAGAATGCTCCCTTTTAATAGAGAAGTATAGCTAAGCAAAACAAAGCAACACATTAGCCTTGTTTGACAATGTATGTTTCATTCTGCACCTATAGTCCACCACCTTTCTTCTGAATGGTAGGACATATGCTTCATCATGAGTTTTCTGAAGTTATGATTGATTACTGTACCTTCCTTCCTTTCTTCTTTCCTTCCTTCCTTCCTTCCTTCCTTCCTTCCTTCCTTCCTTCCTTCCTTCCTTTCTTTCTTTCCTTCTTTCCTTCCTTCCTTCCTTTCCTTCCTTCCTTCCTTCCTTCCTTCTTTCCTTCCTTCCTTCCTTCCTTCCTTCCTTCCTTCCTTCCTTCCTTCCTTCCTTCCTTCTTTCTTTCTTTCTTTCTTTCTTTCTTTCTTTCTTTCTTTCTTTCTTTCTTTCTTTCCTTCCTTCCATCTTTCTTTCTTTCTTTCTTTCTTTCTTTCTTTCTTTCTTTCTTTCTTTCTTTCTTTCTTTCCTCCTGCTTCTTCCCATCTACCTCATCTCATATCCTGCAGGTGTCTTCTGCCGCTATCTCCTCCTTCACCCCCATCTCTCATGAAGAGGTGACCCTTTCCATCACCAAGGCACTTCCTTCTCCATGCACCCTTGATCCCATTTCATCCCATCTTCTCTAGAAGAGCACTCCCTCTATTAACCTCACTTTATCTCTAAAGTTCAATCTGTCCCTATCCACTGATTGCTTCCCTGCTGCCTAGAAACACAACCATTTCTCACTTATCCTCAGAAAACCTACATTTGATCTAACCATTTCCCACTAGCTATCATCCTTGATCTCGCCTTCCTTTTGTGGCTAAACTTCTTGAGAAGGCTGTCTACAATAGGTGCCTCCACTTCCGTTCCCCTCACTCTTTTGACTCTCTGCATTCTGGCTTCTGACCTCATCATTCAACTGAACCTGTGCTGTCTCCAAAGTTGCCAATGATCCCTTAACTCTAAAATCCTTAATCCTCAATCCTCATCCTTCTCAACCTCTTGGCAACCTTTGTCACTGCTGATCAGCCTCTCTTGATGGATCCTGTCCTCTCTAGGTTTTCATGAACCTGTGCTCTCTCCTGGCACCACTCTTCTCTAAGTGCTTGCTTCTTTTCAGTCTCTTTTGCTAGATCTTGTAAAGTCTCTCAGGGTTGTTTTCCTTTCCATCACTGTGGTAATTGTACAAATTGTGCTCCTGGTTCTGGTCATTTCAGTCTTCATCAGTTCATCAGTCTTCCCAAGTTTCTCTGAATTCTTGTGAAGATCAATAAACAAGAATTCTTTCTCATTCAGTACCAATGAAGCATTAGTGACATAAAAAACATTGATGTAGATGCTGTGTATTTTGTTGGAGCCAAATAAAGATCAAAATTGTAATGTTTGGTGTCCTTGAGGGTTCCTGAACTCCTGGGATTATGAACCATGAATTCTAGGATGCTAGCTAGAACTGGAAGGGGGGAGTGATCAGGGTGAGCCAGACCAGTTCGTTGGGGCGCGTTCAAAGGTTGGAAGCCTCTTCTCTCTAGGTCTTGGGGAACGCTCCTCTCTGCTGGTTCTCCTCCTACCTCTGACCACTCCTCCTCTGTCTCCTTTGCTGGATCCTCCTCCAGGTCACACCCTCCCACTGTGTCTCTCAGGGCCCTCTTCTCTTCTCCTTCTGGACTACTTCACTTGGAGATCTCATCAGCTCCCCTGGATTTAATTACTATTTCTATGTTGATGATTCTCACATCTACCTTTCCTGCTCCAACCTCTCTGTTGACCTCTGATCTTCCATCTCCAACTAACTTCAGAAATCTCAAACTAGATGTCCAGTAGACAGCTTAAACTCAACATGTCTACAACTGGTCTCATTATCTTTCCTCATAAAGCCACCTTCCCTTCTACCTTCTCTATGACCATAGTGGGCAATGCCATCTTCCCAATCCCTCAGGCTTCCAATCTAAGAATCATCCTTGGATTCAACCTCCCCCTCATATCCAATCAGTCATAGAATCCTTTCGTTTCTACCTTCATAATACCTTTTGTATACATCCCCTTCTCTCCTCTGATGCTGCCACCGCTCTGGTGCAGGCCCTCATTACCTCACATCTGGACTACTGCAGTAGTCTTCTGGTGGGTCTTCCTGCCTCAAGTCTGTCCTCACTCCAGTCCATCCTCCACTCAGCCACCAAAGTGATTTTCCTAAAGGGCAGCTCTGACCATGTCACTTCCTTATTCATTCAAATGCGGTGGTTCCTTATTGCCTCCAGAATCAACTACAAAATGCTTTGTTTGGCATCAAAGCCCTTTATCACATGCCCCCTCCTCCCTTTCCAGTCTTCTTCTTTTTCTTTCTTTTTTTTTTTTGACAAGGCTGTTGGGGTTAAGTGACTTGCCCAGAGTCACACACCTAGGAAATATTATGTGTCTGAGGCCAGATTTGAACTCAGGTCCTCCTGACTTTAGGGCCAATGCTCCTTTCCAGTCTTCTTATATCTTACTACCCAATACATAATCTTTGATCCAATCCATCCTCTACACCACTGCCAAAGTGATCTCTCACCTTCTTGTCCAAGAAGCTTCAATGGCTCCCTAGAGCCTTGAGGGAAGTGGCACCTTGGATATACAGACTCTCAAGCCATAGATTTCAGGGGGTCTGTAAACTTGGATGGGAAAAAATGACATTTTTCTATAGAATTGATTTCCTTTGTAATTCTACGTATTTTATTTTATTCATTTAAAAATATGATTCTGAGAAGGGGTCCCTAGGCTTCACTAACCTGCTGCCAAAGGGGTTCAGGACATTAAAATGGGTAAAAATGCTTACCTTAAGGTAAGATGTAGTTTGCTTTGTGCATCACTCCCCCCCCATCCCGCCCCCTCCCCCCAGCCAAATCTGGCTCTAGCTTATTTTTCTACACTGAGTTCACCTTACTTCTCACTGATTCTACTTTCAGTCAATTGGCTACCATGTTATTCCCTAGCATGAGACGTTCCATCTCCAAACCTTTGCAAAAACTACCTGAAACCCTTTCCTGCTCACACCCACTCCTTAGACACCTTCCATTTCTTCAAGGCCCAGCTACAATGTCATTTCCTCCAAGAAGCCTTCCATGATTCTTTTAGTCATTAGGGCTTCCCCTCTCCACCTCCAAATGTTTTTTTTAATTCATTTTGTATCCATTTGATATTGCTTTCTCTGTAGACCTGTTGCTTCCTCCAGTTGAATGTTAGCTCTTTGAATCTTTTAAGAAACTTCCTTGTTTGCCTTGGTATGCCTGGTGCTTAAAGGGACCAGGCCTGGGACATAGGAGGTGCTTAAGGCATCTTGAATCGACTTGACTTGAATTGCATTAGAGCTGCCCAGTAATTGAACTCCTGGCCTCTTAAGGTGGGGAGCTCCCATTTGCTCCAAGTGTTTAAGCTCTTCCGGAATGGAGTTAGCTAGACTGTCATTGGCAGCCTGACACCTCATGGAAGTCATCTGGTTTCATTTCCTCCTCATGCAGTAGTCTCTTCTCTAGCATCCCTAACATGTGGTCACCCAGGCTCTGCTGGAGACGTGTGGTTATGGGGAGCTTGCTCTCAGTACCTTGTGAGGCAACTAGTTTCATTTTAGGACTGCTCTAATTGTTAGCAACTAGGTGGCATAAAGGAATAGGAGCAGCTAGGTGGTGCTGCATGGATAGAGCACCAGGCCTGGAGTCAGGAAGACTCATCTCCCTGAGTTCCAGTCTGGCCTCAGACACGTACCAGTTGTGTGACCATGGGCAAATCACTTAACCCCATTTGCCTCAGTTTTCTCATCTGTAAAATGAGCTGGAAAAGGAAATGGCAAACCACTCCAGTATCTTTGTCAAGAAAACCCCAAATGGGGTCACGACGACTTAGACCCGACTGAAAAACGGCTCAACAACAACTGTTACCAAGTTCTGCTGTATCCAATGACTAGGAGGCTTGCCTTGATAGGTGAGGAAGCTTTGAGGACCCTTTTCTCTTGGAGAGTCCATATGGTGCTTTGAAATTTGGCCCCTCTGCAGTTTGCCCCCAGTGCTGATACTGGGTTCGTCCTCGGGGCCAAGAGGAACAGTCAATAGTCAACATTTATTAAGTGTCTATGTGCCAGGCATTGTGCTAAGCACTGGAGATACAAATCTGAAAAAGAAAGAGCCTCTAGCCTTGAGAAGCTTATGATCTAATGGGGAGAGACAACTCACAAAAGGGAACTAAAATGGGGTGAAGGGGAGATGTACCTGGTGCAGAAATCCAAAATGAGTGCACTCATCCCTAGGCCCTTTAGCCAGTCTTCATACAGCATAATTTTGAGATCCCTCGATATCCTGTCTGCCTTCCTTTGGACGCACTTCAGCTTGGCAATACTCTAATATTCCAATGAATCTACTGTGGTGGATGTTCCCTCCGTTGATTCTGATCATAACCCGTCCAGTCTTCCCCACTGTAAGGGCCTTTTGGCCAGTTAGAGAGTTGGCCCTATATGCTGCAGTCCCTCCTCCCATTCTCCTGGCATTGCACTAATTCCAGTGAAGTGTCGGACTATGGGCTATCCATCTGTAGGTGTTCACCCCCACTATCTGACTGGCTTATCTTTTTTTCTAGTCACAGATCTGTCTGGTGGTGCCCTTTCCCTGTATGTTGAAGCCTGTTCTTGCCCACCAAACATGGTGTTTGGTCCTAGTCTTGGTCCCAGACACAGTTCTCTTGATGTGGCCTGTCCCCAACTGAGGCCAACATGTCTCTAGTCTTGGCCACTTGTCTCCTCAAGATCAGATTCACTACTTTGGCTACCATGTCATGGTGGTTGCTTGTGAGTAACTCCCAACCCTAAAGTTTGCCCCCCTACCCCACTCTCCACTGCTAGCCTCTACTTGTCTAGATACTTTTTTTTTTTTTAATGTCTGAGTAGAGGACTTACCTTGATTGGGTTGGATTTCATTCCTTACATTTGGCCCATTGTTCCAGCCCATCAGGAGCTTAGGGAATCTTAAATGTTAGCTTTCCCCTCCCCGGCCTAGCCCACTCCAAGCCCCCACCCCCAGCCTTGTGTCATCTGCAAATTGAATAAACCTGCCTTTGTCCAAGTTGTTGATAAAAAATGTTGAACAGGACATTCCTGCAGTGGGTGGGAGGTTTGACTAAATGACTCCAAAGGTCCCTTCCAACTGGGAGATTCTATAGCACTGGAGAGGTGATGGGAGATTAGTGAGGGGACCCCAAGGCACATGAAGAAGGTCATGACCAAGCCATATGGTGGTGGAGAGCCCATGCACGGCCATTTTAGCTGACTTATCTGTGATGAACATTTTTCCTCAGGATCTCTCATCTCACCTCCCAAGGCCATCCCACTGCAAAGATGCAGGAACTTTCTCCCTCTGTTCCGAAGCCAGACAAACAGAGCTATTGAGCTTGCCAGACTGCCCCCACTCCGGGACAATCACAGGAAGTTATTCCAAGCCTCACACTAATCCCAGTTGTATCTGGCAGGGGGCAGAAGGTCAGCGAACATCAGGTTTCAAGATCACCAGTGGCTATGAGCGGTCTCACCAGTCATGAGGCCAGTGAGCACGGGGAAGGCAAGGAGACAGAGAAGGGGTGACTCACACATAGACCAGCAGCACTCCTGCTCCTGCCTGTCTGACCTATGTGGCCCAGGCTCTGATTGGGCAGGGAAATGAAAGGCAGGAGTTCAGGGGCCCTCTAAAGGAAAAGATGTCACACAACCGAAAATCAGCTCCCTCTTCTTGGCATGAGATCTCCACTGCGCACTCGCTCCTTCTACCTACTGTGAGTGCGTATTTTAAACTACAACCTCCCCGACTTTTCAAAAGTCAAGAGAGAGTATACAGGAGGTCAGAAGAGTGAGTGGTCCTGGCTGGCCTGGAGTCTCACTTCCATGTCTGGTCTGGATTTGCGACTGGAGCTTAGCCCTGTTCACTTCAGTATTTCTATGAATAAGAATATCTCACATATCTAGGGAGGCAGTGTGGCATGATGGATAGAGAACTGGCCTCACAGCCAGCAAGTCCTGGGTTCAATTTCCTCCCCCAGACAAGTACTGGTTGTGTGACCTTGAGTAAGTCACAACTACTCAGGGCCCCCAGGCAACTCTCTAAGAGTTGCAGAGAAGGTGCTGAACTGCCCTGGGAGAGATAGTTTCCTATGCCACTGAAATCATACTACTTAGAGCACATTTTGAACCCCAAAGTGCTTTCTTCCTAAGGGCCTTGAGAGGAAGAGAGTGCAAGTGTTTGGCACCCCCTTTTTTAACAGATGAAGAAACTGAGACTTTGGGTACTTGCCTTGAAAGTGTTAGAGCAATGTAAACAAATCCAGGCCAAACAGCTGCTTCAGTTCTGGACCCTCTTCCAGCCCTCTGACTTGGTGGGCCTTCCTGCTGGAGAGGACCTAGTGGGACTTTGGGGATATGTGACCTGAGCCCAAGTCCCACCTGTGACCCTAAGCACAGCACAGTGACACTGGCCACAACATTTTATCTCTCTGAATTCTAATCTGCACATCTGTAAAATGGGCTCCCAGATACCTGTGCCCCAACCTAGGGGAGGAGAAGAGGCGCCAGTAAGAGAATGTTTGAAAAGTGTTTGGCAAACCAGAAAGCACCAAATAAATGTCAGCTGTTCTTTCTTTCCTTCCTTCCCCTGCCCCCTCCCTCTCTCCCTTCTTCCCTTCTCTCCTTCCTCCCTCCTTCGCTTCTTCCTGTGATTCCATTGGTGCGTCAGCTCCCTCCCATAGTGCAGGTTGCAGCCAGTCTGTCACCAAATGCTGCCGAGCAGGAGGCTCTCAAAGGGGAAGTGACATGCACAGTGCAGCCTCACTCCTCACCCCTCCTTTAGCTGCTCAGTGGCAGCAGTAGACTTTGAACCCAGACCTTCCTGACTCCAAGTCCTGCAGTCTCCACTCTGCCATGCCTGCCATATTGCTTTCTTCACATTCCCATAACTGTCATTTATTCAACCAACATCCACTTGCTGTCCATAAGGGCTATTTTCGGCTTTTTACTATTCTACCTAAAGCAGGTCTGAGTGTGCTTGGACTGACAGGAAAATGTCTGAGGAGTAGTTGATAGGCATTGCTGCCAGTCAAAACTCCAAACACGCAGAGATCTGTGTAACCCCGGTTTGTTAATATGTTTACCATTTTTGTTGTTCAGTCGTTTCAGTCGTGTTCAACTCTTCGTGATGCCATTCGGGCTTTTCTTGGCAGAGATACTGGCGTAGTTTGCCATTTCCTTCTCCAGCTCATTTTACACATGAGGAAACTGAGGCAAAGGGGGTTAAGAGACTTGCCCAGGGTCACACAACTAGTGCATAGCCTTAGGATTTCTAAATTAGCTCTGAGCAATAGACCAAAGTTTTCCTATGGTTTATATAGTTTCTAGTTCCATCTGAGGAAAGGAGATACGATTTAGAATTTACAGCTGCCGAAAAAGGGAAAGGAATTTACAACTGCCAGAGGGAAAGGTAAAGCTTTACATTTTAAAGATACTCTTGTGGAATTTATGGTAGACTAATTGAAAGGAAGGAGGTTTACATGTCAAGAGAGAACTAAGAAGAAAAATGACATCAAATCAAGTTGTAAATTGATCAACAAAGACTGAGAGGAGCAGTCTGGGATTTCCAACTAGCATATGGCTATGATAAAACTAAGCCTGAGATTCTTTCCCCCTGCCCAGTTTCTTATCTGGGTTAAAATAATTGAAAGAAAGCTTCAGCTAATTAGCATACCATAAGGAAAACCTCAGCCAGTTGACGTGATTTTCCTTGCAAATAAAGTGGTCAGGCTGGGGCCAAATAGGAAAAAGCTGAAAAACTGATGGAACCCCCTTGTGTCAGGCCCCCCTTCTCCTTTTTAGGATGCATGAGGGATGAGAGTTCTACCATGGCATTGCTGAATCAATACAAAGATCTGGTCTATTGGGGGATTCCTGGTTGCATATTCCTTTCCAAAACATTGGCACCAGTTTGCAGTCGCACCCATCGTGTCAGAGAGTGTCGATTTCCCCAAAGGCCTGCCAACGTTGGATTTTTTTCCATTTGGGGGTCATTGTTATCATTCTAGAAGGAATAAGGTGGTGTGTTAAGATTATATTTTGCATTCACCCCTCCCCTTAAAAAAACCAAACCAAACTGCATCTGCTAAGGGAAGACCAACCCAGCTAAGGCCAAGAGGCATCTCAGGTCCGTGCCAGAGGGCTGAATCTTCTGGCCACAGTAGCTCTCCAAGACCATTTCCTAAGTGGCAGAGGCATTGTGATCTGGGGTAATATTATCCCATACTTGGGGGAAAAAACTCACTTGATTTTTATTGTGTTTTCAAACAGTTTTATTATTTATAAGCCAGTAGCTAAACCCCAAGCACTAATTTCCTAGACACCCTAATTCCTCAGTCTGATGACTGGTCCATTGTCTCCTAGACTTAAAAAAAAACCAAAAACATTTTATTGATGTCTTTTGTTTTTAAATTACAGTCATTTCCTTATATATCCTTTCCCCCACTAAATGATCCCTCTGTCTTAACAAAGCCAAATCCCTTGACACAGTGGTCATGTCTGACAGTGTATGAAACACTCAACACCCAAAATACCCCCATCTCCTTTACAAAAGAGCCCATGCATTTTAACTATGGAAAATCCAACAAATGAACCACACTCTGGGCTCAAAGTCATCCGAAGCACCATTCTTTTTGACCCTGTTTTCTACATACTCTGTGTGAACATAGACTTAGAGGATTGGTCTAACCTTCTCATTTTACAGAGAAGGAAACTAAGGCCCAGGAAGGGGAAAGGACTTGTCCAAGGCCACACAGTTACAAAGCCAAGCTTTGTCTCCCAATCCAGTGTTTTTCCCTTGATCTCCCCTCTTTTCCCCAATATAGCTGTAGCCAATGACACTTGGAGGGGCTCCTTGTCTTTTGTCACTTCAGGTTTTTGTCCTTCACCCAGTTTCTCTCACAGAGTAGCTAGCCCAAACCTTTCATTGTACAGTGAGGAAATGGAGGGCTTGAGAAGAGAGGAATTTACTCAGGGACAGTGAGGGAAGCAGTGGCCCACACCTGACTCAACCTTAGGGGATTCCTGATTCTCAATCCAAAGTCCATTTTTGAGTCCCCCCCACCCCCACCCCCCGCCCTCAACACACATAAACAGCCCCCAGTAAGAGGGATCTAGAAGCACTGGGGGAAAGAAGGGTGAAGAGGAGTGTCAAAAGAAAGAAAAGTGGGTGAAAACAATAATAGCACCTGTGCTTCTCCCTTCCTACCCCCTTCCACGACTTTGCTATTGCCTTGAGCCCACAACCCCAAGACCTTCCTGTGGCCTGTTTGCACCATCACACTCTCCCTTCCTCCTTTCTGTTTTTGCTGTCTCAGGCTCTGCTTTCTGCCCTTCTGTGTCTTGGATCCTCTGGTCCTGTTTCTTTGCCTTGTAGAATTTGCGACAAGTTTGGGATTTAGGGGGTGGGGGGAGATGTTTCATTTGCTTGCTAATTAGCATGGCCCGGAAGCCTCTGGAGATCCAGAATTGGTCTTTTGTGGAAGGGGATAGAATCCTTTTCCAGAGCCTGGAGTTAGGAGAAGGTACAGGAGATCCTGACCACAGGGTCAGGGACTCTCCGGGACTCTCCTAGCCTAACCTGTTCAAGGTCAGACAGAAGCAGGGCACTGTCTTCCTCTGTGTGACTGCCACAGTGTCAAAGTAAGGGCAATCAGAACATAAGACAGCTTGGGCTCAGAGCGAGACCTATCTCCATAACTGAGTCAGGGCAGAACTTAAAGACTTTCTCCTCCAAGGCCTCAGTTCTGAAGTGAACGATGGATATAGCCTGCTGACGGCCTAGAGCATGGGGGGGATACCAAGTATATGCATGGATGGCAGCAAGATAAATGATGTGTAAAATAATGTAAAAACAATTTTCAACACTCAATTTTTAAAACTTTGAGTTCCAAATTCTTTCCCTCCCTCTCTCCCCTCTCCCCTCCCTGAAATGGTAAGCAATCTGATATAGGTTATACAAATGCAATCATGTAAAACATATTTCCATATTAATCATTTTGTGGCAGAAAACTCAAACAAGAAAGAAAGAAAAGAAGGAAGGAAGAAAGAAAAAAAAATAGTATGCTTGACCTGCATTCAGAATCCATCAGTTCTTTCTCTGGAAGTGGATAACATTTTTCATAATAAGTCTTTTGGAATTGTTTTGAATCATTGTATTGCTGAGAATAGCTAAGTCATTCAGCGTTGTTCATTGTACAACATTGCTGTTTCTGTGTATGCTGTACACTGGTTCTGCTCACTTCACCTTGCATCAGTTCCTGTAAGTCTTTCCAGGTTTTTCTGAAGTCTGCCTGCTCATCATTTCTTATAGCACAATAGTATTCCATTACATTCATATACCATATGTGGGGTATATGGGGTGCTCAGAGAGGACTAGCACCTCTGGTGTGAGGGCTTGCCAACTCCTTTTCAGGGCTGTTCATCCACCTTTGGTGTCCACCTGTCACACGCTTCTCACCTGTGGCTCCAAGAAGCATGTGCAGCAGCCCCACCCCTGGTAAAAATTGTCTTGGCAGATGGGCTAAACCAGGTTGAGGGTAACCAACAGGTTTCAGACTCATTGGTGAGGTAAGGGAATGTCTACTCCAAACATATGAAGACTTCTGCCAGTGGAATGGGTGGATGAGAACAATTTGTTCCAATAGCCATGAAGGTGACCAAACCAGGTGCTATGGAGCTATTAGAGCTTGGTCAGACATTGAAGATGCACCAGTTGTCTTGACTTTTGTATTGCCACTGGAATTTGATGACTTTGGAAGAGAGAGAGTGAGGCTGATGACTTTGTGTGACTCTGCCTCGCTTAAATCCAATTCACATGCAAGTCATCACCCATGATGTCATTGGTCCTCTTTGAAAATGAAGGACCAACAGCAACAATAACATATCACCAGCAAAAAGGGATAGTTTTATCTTCTCTTTACCTATCTTTAAGCCTTTAATTTCTTTCTCTTGTCTCATTTTTCTTGCTAGCATTTCCAGAATTATATCAAATAATAATGGAGAGAGTAGGCATCCTTGCTTCACTCTTGTAGTTACTGGGAAAGATTCCAGTGTATCCCTATTGTATGTGATGTTTGCTTTTGGCTTTAGATATATTTTTTATGATATGAAAAAGGCTCCCTGAAAGTGTTATACCTTGTCAAAGGCTTTTTCTGCATCTATTGAGATGATCATGTAGTTTCAGAGTCTTCATTTTTTTAATGTGATTAATTATGGTGATTGTGTTCCTAATGTATGGGCAGCTAGGTGGCGTAGTGGATAGAGTGCTGGGTCTGGAGTCAGGAAGACTCATCTTCATGAGTTCAAATATGGCCTCAGACTAGCTGTGGGACCTTGGCAAGTTACTTAACCTTGTGTGCCTCAGTTTCCTCATCTGTAAAATGAACTGGAAAAGGAAATGGCAAACCACTCTAATATCTTTGCCAAGAAAACCCCAAATGGGTTCATGAAGAGTCAGATATGACTGAACAACAAAAATTCCTAATGTTGAACCATCCCTGCATCCTTGATATAAATCTTGCTTGGTCATAATGATTAATTTCTAAGATAAATCACTAAATAATAAATAAATAATAAAACATTTGACAAGATTTTTAAAAAATTGAATTAATATTCATTAATGACATTGACCTATAGGTTTCTCTTTGTGTTTCATCTTTCCCTTATTTAGGTATTGTTGTTGTTCAGTTGTGTCCAACTCTTTGTGACCCCATGGGCACTCACACACCAGAGGACTCTTTTATCTTCTGCTATCTTTTGAAGGCTATCCAAGTTCACATACATTGTTTCCATGACACTATCTATACATCTCATCCTCTTCCATCCCCTTTTCCTTTTGCCTTCACTCTTTCACAACATCAGGGTCTTTTCCAATGAGTCTTGTCTTCTCATTATGTGACCAAAGCATTTAAGCTTCAGCTTCAGTATTTGGCCTTCCAGTGAGTAGTCTGAATTAATTTCTTTAAGTAGTGACTGATTTGACCTCCTTGCTGTCCAAGGGACTCTCTAAAGTCTTCTCCAGCACCACAACTCAAAAGCATTGACTCTGTAATGCTCAATACATTGCTACTGAAAAACCATAGCTTTGACTATACAGACCTTTGTGAACAAGGTGATGTCTCCACTTTTCAGTATGTTGTCCAGATTTGCTATAGCTTTCCTTAGAAGGAGCAGGCATCTGTTAATTTCATGGCTACAGCCCAAGAATGTAAAATCTGATGCTCCTTCCATTTCTGTAATCAAAATTATCCATTTTGCATTTCACAATGTTCTCTATGTCCTGTTTGGTCATGAATTCTTCTGTTCTCCAACTACTTCCATTTCTTCTCCCTCTATTTGCCAGGAAGTGAGGGAACCAGTTGCCAAGATCTTTTTCTTTTTTTGATGTTAAGCTTCAAAGACAGCTTTTACATTCTCTTCTTTTGCCCTCATCAAGAGGCTTCTTAATTCTTCTTTAATTTATGCCACCAGAGTGGTATCATCTCCATATCTGAGATTGTTGATATTTTTCCTGGCACCTTTAATACCAGCATTTGATTCATCCAGCCTGACATTTCATATAATGTACTTTGTGTATAAGTTAAACAAATAAGGTGACAATATACAGCCTTGTTGTATTCCTTTTCTGACCTTAAGCCAGTCAGTTGTTCCATATTCAGTTCTAACTATTGCTTTTTGGCCTACATACAGGTTTCTCAGGAGACAAGTGAGATGATCTGGTACTCCCATCACTTTAAGGACTTGCCACATTTTTTTGTGAAGTCAATGAAACACAAGTAGATGTTTTTCTGATACTCCCTTGATTTTTCCATAATTCAGTGAATGTTGGCAATTTGGTCTCTAGTTCTTCTGCCTCTTCAAAAACCAGTCTGCTCTTACGGTTAATTCTAATATTGTTCTGGTAAGTTCACATATTGCTTGCAGAATCGTAAGCATAACCTTGTTGGTGTGTGAAATGAGTCAACTATTTGGTAATTTGAACATTCCTTAGCATTGGCCTTCTTTAGGATTGGGACGTAAACCGATCTTTTCCAATCCAGTGGCCACTGTTGAGTTTTCCAAATTTGCTGTAATATTGAGGGCAGCACTTCAATAGCATCATCTTTTAGGATAGCTCAGCTGGAATTCCTTCACCTCCACTAGCCTTATTGTCAGCAATGCTTCCTAAAGCTCCCTTGACATCATTCTCCAGGATATCTGGCTCTAGATCAGCAACTACACCACCTTAGTTATTGGTGACGTTAAGATCTTTCTTGCATAGTTCTTTTGCGTATTCTTGCCACCTCTTCTTAATCTCTTCTGTTTCTGTTAAATCCTTCCCATTTTTTGTCTTTTATCATGCCCATTTTTATGTGAAATTTTCCCTTGATAGCTCTAATTTTCTTGAAGAGATTTTTTATCTTTCCCATTCTATCATTTTCTTCTATTTCTTTGCATTGCTTATTTAAGAAAACCTTATCTCTCCTTGCTGTTCTCTGGAATTCTAGATTCAATTGGCCATATTTTTCTTTTTCTCTTTTCCTTTTTGTTTCCTTTCTTTCTTCAGCTATTTTTTATGTATTAGGACTCTATTTTTCTCATAAAGGGATTCTGGTGATGCTCATTCTTTTTCATTTATGAGAAAAATTTGTCAAGGATGGGTATTAATTGTTCTTTAAAAATTTGGTAGAACTACCCTGCAAATCCATCAGGATCAGGTGTTTTTTTCCTTTGGTGAGTTCTTTACCACTAGATCTATTTCTTTTTCTTAGATCAGGTTATTTAAGATTTCCATCTGGTCTTCTGATAGTTTGAATATTTTATATTTTTGAAGGTGTTCCTCTGTTTCTTTTGTGTTCTCATTTTTGTTAGCTGTGCATAAAAATTGTTATTCTTTTTATTTCTTCTGATTTTGTTGTGATTTCACTTTGTTCATTTGCTATTTTGTTGATTTGACTTTCTACCTTTTTAAAACCAAATTAGCTAAAGGTTTATCAATTTTATTAGTCTTTTCAAAGAATCAGCTTTTAGTTATATTTATCATTTTTATTTTTTGTTTCCAATTTATCTATTTTTCCTCTAATTTTGATATCTCCTTTCTGAGATCATTTTTAGATTTCTTTGTTGGCTTTTAAATTTTTTAATGCAAATTAGTTCCATTCTATCTTTTTTTTTTCTATTTTGATCATGTATATTTGTAGGGTTATGATTTTTTTCCCCTGGAGACTTCTTTAGTTGTATCCCAGAAATTTTGGTGTATCATTTCTTCATTATAATTTACTTTCACATAATTATGAATTGTTTCTATTTGTTCTTTGACCCACTCATTATTTAGGATTTTATCATTAAGTCTCTATTTGAGTCTCTGTTTTTTATTTGTGGTCCCTGAACCAAAAGCTGTTTTTATTATGTTATGGTTTGTAAAGGAGATGTATTTACTGTTTCTACCTTTTACACTTATTTTCAATATCTCTGTGCCCTAATGCATAGGCAATTTTTATAAAAGTTCCACGCATTGTATAATTTATATCATATTGCTTGTCTTCTCAAGGAGTTGAGGAGGACAAATAGAGGGAGGGAGAAAATTTGGAACTCAAAAGTGAAAAAAAACTGAATGTTAAAAATAAATAAACAATAAGTAGCTTTTTAAAAATAAAAACAAAAGTGTCATGTATTGCTGAGAAATATGTATATTATTTTTCAGTCATTTAAAAGATGCTATAAGTCTTCTAGTTTCAGTTTCTTTAGCCATTTATTTAGTTCTATATTTTCCCTTTTGTTTATTTTCCAGTTAGACTTATCCAAAACTGAGAGAGGAATTTTATCACTATTGGGTTACTGTCTATGTCTTCTTGTAGCTCAGTTAATGTTGACTTTATGAATTTGGATGCTAAGACATTTGGAGCATATATATTTATTACTGATACTGGTTTGTTGTCTATGGTTCTTTTCAGCATAATGTAGTTTTTTTATTTATCCCTTTTTATTTTTTGAATGTTTGTTTTTGCTTTGTCAGAAAGGATGATTGCAACTCCTGCTATTTTGGATTAACTTGATGCATAGTTTAAAAAAATCCCATCCCTTCAATTTTATTTTGTATATGTCTTTCTTTTATAAATTTGCTTCTTGTAAGCAAGAGATTCATAGAGTTTTGCTTTCTTATCCAATCTACCACTCTTTTTCATTTTCTTGGATTGTTTAATCCATTCATATTTAAAGTTATGATTGAGATTTATATTTTCCTTCATTTATCTCTATTTTTTCCAAGTTGGGGTTTTCCCCTCTTCTGCTGTAAACACAATATTATATCTCTTCCATTTTTTAGCTTAATATATTGATTTTATTTAGTTTTAGTTTTCAATATTCATTTCCATAAGATTTTGAGTTCTAAAATTTCTTTTCGCCCTCCTCAAAATGGTGTGCAATCTGATACAGGCTATGCATATATAATCATATTAAACATATTTTCACATTAGTCATGTTGTGAAGAAGAATTAGAACCAATGGGAGAAACCACAAGAAAGAAGAAATGAGAGAGAGAGAGCAAGAGAGAGAGAGAGAGAGAGAGAGAGAGAGAGTGAGAGAGAGAGAGGGAGGGAGAGACAGAGAGACAGAGAGACAGAGAGAGAATGAGCAAATAGTACTCCATAGTTCTTTTTATGGATGTGGATAGCATTTTCCATCGTGGGTCTTTTGGAGTTGTCTTAGATCCTTGCATTGCTGAGTAGAGCTAAGTCTATCAAAGTTACTCATCACATAATGTGGCTATTACAGTGTACTATGTTCTCCTGGTTTTGCTCACTTCACTCAGCATCAGTCCATACAAGTCTTTCCAAGTTTTTCTGAAGTCTGCCTGCTCATCATTTCTTATAGCACAATAGTATTCCATTACATTCATGTACCACAACTTGTTCAGCCATTCCTCAATTGATGGACATCTGCTTAACTTCCAACTCTTGGCTACCACAGAAAGAGTTGCTATAAATATTTTTGTACAAGTGAATCCTTTCCCCATTTTTATGATCTCTTCAGGATATAGCTTTAGAAATGCTATTGCTGGGTTAAAGGTTATGCACATTTTTATAGCCCTTTGAGCATAGTTCAAAATTGCTCTCCAAAATGGTTGGATCATTTCACAACTTCACCAACAATGCATTAGTGTTCCAATTTTCCCACATCTTCTCCAGCATCTGTCATTTTCCTATTTTGTCATGTTGGCCAATCTGATAGGTATGATGTGGTACCTCAGAGTTGTTTTGATTTGCACTTCTTCATATGACTATAGTTTTCATTTCTTCCTCTGAAAATTGCCTGTTCATATTCTTTGACCATTTATCAATTGGGGAATGACTTATATTCTTATAAATTTGACTCAGTTCTCTATATATTTTAGAAATGAGGCCTTCATCAGAGATACTGGTTGTAAAAATTCTTTCCCGGTTTTCTGCTTCCCTCCTAATCTTGGATGCATTGGCTTTGTTTGTGCAAAAACTTTTCAATTTAATGTAATCAAAATTATCCATTTTGCATTTCATAATGTTCTCTATCTTTTGTGTGGTCATAAATTCTTCTGTTCCCCATAAATCTGACAGGTGAACTATTCTTTGCTCTCCCAGTTTGCTTATAGTGTCAGTCTTTATATCTAAATCAATGTATCCATTTTGACTTTATTTTGGTATACAGTGTAAGATGTAGGTCTATGCCTAGTTTCTGTCATACTATTTTCCAGTTTTCCCAGCAATTTTTGTTAAATAGTGATTTTTTTATCCCAAAAGCTGGAGTTTTGGGATTTATGAAATAGTAGATTACTATAGTCATTGACTACTGTGTCTTGCATATCTAACCTATTCCACTGATCCACCACTCTATTTCTTAGCCAGTACCAAGTAGTTTTGATGATTGCTGCTTTATAATACAATTTAAGATCTAGTACAACTAGGTCATCCTTCTTTGCATTTCTTTTCATTAGTTCCCTTGATACTCTGGACCTTTTGTTCTTCCAGATGAATTTTGTTATTATTTTTTCTAGCTCTATAAAATAATTTTTTGGTAGTTTGATTGGTATGGCACTGAATAAGTCAATTAATTTAGGTAAAATTGTCATTTTACTATATTAGTGCATCCTACCCATGAGCAACTGATGTTTTTCCAATTATTTAGATCTGAGTTTATTTGTGTGAAAAGTGTTTTGTAATTGTGTCCATATAGTTCCTGGTTTTGTTTTGGCAGGTAGACTCCAAAATATTTTATAATGTCTACAGTAATTTTAAATGGAATTTCTCTTTCTATTTCTTGCTGTTGAGCTTTGTTAGTAATATATGGAAATGCCAATGATATGTGTGGGTTGATTTTATATCCTGTAAATTTGCTATATTTGTTTATTATTTCAAGTAATTTTTTATGTGATTCTCTAGGATTCTCTAAGTATACTATCATATCGTCTGCAAAGAGTGATAGCTTTGTTTCTTCTTGGCCTATTCTAATTCTTTCAATTTCATTTTCTTCTTTGATTGCTATAGCTAACATTTCTAGCACAATATTGAATAACAGTGGTGATAATGGACATCCTTGTTTCACTCTTGATCTTATTGGAAATGCTTCTAGCTTATCCCCATTACACATAATGCTTGCTGACGGTTTCTGAAAGATGCTATCTATCATTTTAAGGAAGACTCCATTTATTCTTATGCTCTCAAGTGTTTTTAATAGAAATGGGTGTTGTATTTTGTCAAATGCTTTTTCTGCATCTATTGAGATGATCATATGGCTTCTGTTAGTTTTGTTGTTGATATGGTCAATTATGCTGATAGTTTTCCTAATATTGAACCAGCCCTGCGTTCCTGGTATAAATCCCACCTGGTCATAGTGTATTATCCTCAAGATAAGTTGTTGTAATCTCTTTGCTAATATTTTATTTAAATTTTTTTGCATCTATATTCATTAGGGAAGTTGGCCTATAATTTTCTTTCTCTGTTTTGGTTCTTCCAGTGCATACCTTTCTAAAAAGTATTTCTCTCTTCATTATTCATCCTTTCTTTCTGTCTAGTCTAGACCCTCATTCTCTGGATCATGACCCTTAAAATGATCTAGTATTCCTCATGAAATGAAAACTTCTTAGTGTCTACTTTGGACTCTTCTCTCCAGGCAGTTCCTGCTCCTGCCTTGTAGAGTTTGCTCTGCAGATCTCCCTTTGCCATTGTGCCTTACATCCAGAACAATGCCAATTCCTGTAGGTGATGGAGGGGACACTGTCCTGGTAGGACCCCCTCCCTCATGTCCCTGATTATGTGTCCCACCACTTTTCTCTACCCTCCATGTGATTACTTTCTCTCCCCATTTGCCTCAAAATTTCTTCCCTAGGTGTATGACCTCCCAGTTCCCCAGGGGTTCCTGATCCCCCTCTGCCAAGGTTGGTAGAGTGAGCTTTTCAGTCACCAAATCTCCCAGACAATACCTAGCACAAGGTCCCAATTGCCCTTCAAAGAACATCACTTTTCACCCATAGGAGCATTCACCAGTGGAACCCAGCCCACCACAAAGCAAGGCATCCCTATTCTCCTCCCATTTTTTAATCCTTTCACCCTTCTTCTCTCCCATTCCCCTGCAGGCTCTTCTCCTCCTAAGACATTACAGAAGTCACCTTCCCCTTAATACTAGCCCTCAATTTGACCTGGGAACATCACACACTACCTTCTATCCCCCTGCTCCCCTCCCCCATTTCATGAACCCTCCCCCTTTGTAAAGTAGTTCCACAATAAAACATTGATTCACCTATAGTCAGAGTGTTTCCAGTTTCTGTCCCCAGGCCCACCTCTGCACTCTTACCTCCACCAGACTTCCACCCTGACCCCTGTCTCTTTGTGTACATTTAGATAGAAAGATGTCTCTTATGGTTCTCTCTGCTGTCACTCAATTTCTACTGCTATCCTTGGCTTCCATATTGCTTCACTCCTCCTGCATTTCTGTTGTATAGGCTTTTCAAGAATGTGTCTTGGAGTTTTCAGCCTTATTTTTTTTCTGGAGGCAGTCTATGAATTCTTTCAATTGGTATTACATTATCTGTGTTCAGAAGTTCTAGACAATTTTTGATATTATTTCTTGTATTATGATGTTCAGGTTTTTTGACTTATGTTTTCTGGGAGACCTATGATCCTTAGGTTCTCTACACATTCAGTCTTTGAGATCAGTATGTTTTACTTGGATAAATAGCATATTTTCTTTTAATTTATTGTTTTTTGCTTCTCCCCTTCTAGATTGTCCTTCATTTCTATGTATTTATATTCTCAATCCACTGGTCTCTCTTTTGTTTCTTTGGTGAGGGTTGGCATTGAATATCCAAATTTTTCTACTCTGCTCATTATTTTTTGCTGTGAAAGTGATAAATTCTACTCTCATAATCTCATTTTTCTCTTAAACCTCTCAGGAGCAGTGTGTTATGGTTTTATTTTCTTCTCAAATTCTGTTTCATCAAGTGTTGGATTGTTTTTCTTTGTTTTGCCATATTTATTCATATCTGCCTGAACTCATTCATTAGATTTGGAGACCATATTTCCTTCTGTTGTTAAGGTTTTCCTTACTGATTCATCTACGTGTGTTCAAAATCTTTGAGTTTTCTTCTTCCTGAGATCTTTGGTAATTTCAGTCCTTTCCCTTTTTATTTTCCTTACCACTCACTTCCTGACTCCTTCCTCTCCAATGGTGGTTTCCTTGGGGGCTGGATCTCATCTCAGTCTCCTTCTACACTGGAGAAATAATGGTTCATCAGCATTAGTCTTTGCCCCAAGTCATTTTTGGTGGGACAGAACTGGGCCCCCTTCCTTCTGTTTCTCATTTTTCTGGCCTGACACTACCCCATAGGTGATATAGGATTGCTTGTTCTAGTTTGAGTTTCTGAGGCTCTGGGTGGGTAGGCAGAGTTCAGAGGTTGAGCGTTGAACCCTCTTTGTAGTCCAGACATATGTTCTGCCACTTTTCCTCTGTTTCTCTGCTCTGCTACAGAAATCTTTTGTAGCACAAACCTACCACAGCATTAACCATCAAGGCCCCAGTAAACTTCTGCAGCCTGGAGCCTAGATCTCCATGGCACTAGAAAGAGGGAGAGGGGTCTGAGATGTAGGGTTGGGTTTTGTCCATGGGGTGTAACCTTGGGTCAGCAAGTACAGCCCAACTACCAGTAGTCGAGCAGATGTTGGGGGAGGGGAGGCTTCATTTCATGTTAGGTTTTTTTTAACCTTCTTTTGGGTTCCAGGTGTCCTGAACCAGAGGTGTCAAATCCACAGCCTATTATTCCCAAGTGCAGCCTAAACTAGATTAAAATGTATTTGACAAATATTTAACAAAATAAATAAAAATATAATAAAACATAGATAACATTACATTTTAAAACTTAGTCAATATGTGGCATGCAGGAACCTTTATGTTACAGAATAGTGGTCCCTGTTTCTATTTGAGTTTGAAACTACTGTCCTAGACCATGAAAACAGTTGAAGTTGCTTCGTCTTTGGCACTTAATTTCTGTTTTGGAGAGGTTTAAGCAGTTGTAGGGATCAGAGAAAATGTTTAGTCCTATATCTGGTTGGTCAAATGACCTGGAAGTTGCATATTTCTATATCACTAACAAAATCCAGCAGGAAAAAAATACAAAGAGAAATTTCATTTAAAATTACTAGAAGCAGTAACAAATACTGGAGTCTACCTGCCAAGACATATACATGCACACAGGACCTATATAAACACAATTACAAAACTTTTTTGCATAAAGACAGAGCTAAATAATAGGACAAATACTAATTGTTCATGGGTAGGCTGAGCCAGTATAATAAAAATGATAATATTACTTAATTTAATTTTCTTATTCAGTGCCATACTAAACTACCAAAATATTACTTTATATATCTAGAAAAAAATAACAAAATTCATCGGAGGAACAAAAGTTCAAGAATATCAAGGGAATTAATAAAAAGAAATGGGAAGAAGGGGTGCCTAGCAGTACCAGCTCTCAATATATTCTATAAAGCCATTTTTAAAAAATTGGTACTTCATGAGAAATAGAGAAATTGAACAATGGAGCCATGAGGTACACAATATACAGAAGCAAATGAGCCCAGTAGCCTAATACTTGATAAACCCAAAGATCCCAACTACTGGGGCAAAAAATCACTATTCAATAAAAACTATTGCAAAAACTGGAAAGCAGGCTATCAAAAGCTAAACATAGATCAACTTCTCATACTGTATGCCAAGACAAGACAAGACAAGACAATGGGTTTCTCATTTAGACATAGTTAGAAACAAATTAGAAGAGCATGGAAGAAATTACCTCTTAGATCTGTGGGAAGAGATGACAACCAAAGAAGAGATAGAGAAATCTGTAGGAGGTTAAAAAGGACAATTTACATAAAATTTAAACGTTTTTTTCAGAAACAAAACCAATGGAGCTAAAAATTAGAAGAGAAGCAGGAAATTTATGTGTGTGGGGGGTAATCTTTGAGGCAAGTTTCTCTGATAATGATCTTATTCTTAATATATATTGGTAACTGAGTCAAATTTATAAACATAAGAGTCATTCCCCAAATAATATACAGTCAAACAATATGAATAGCTTGCAGAAGAAGTTTTCAGAAACTTTTGGTGTCTGAACAGGCAGTTTTCAAAGGAAGAAATCCATGCTATCAATAGCCATGTGATAAGAGAAAATATTCTAAATTACTAATTAGAGAAGTACTCATTAGATTGGCAAAATTAATTAAAAAAAGAAAGTGGCAAATGCTGGAGAGACTGTGGGGAAATAGGCACATTAATGTACCATATTGTTGGTGGTGCTGTGAACTAGTCCAGCCATTCTGGAAAGCAATTTGGAACTATGCTCAACAAAGTTATTAAACTGTACATGCCCTTTAACTCAGTGATTCCACTACTAGGTCTATACCTCAAAGAGACCAAAGAAAGAGAAAAAGGGTATATACAATGCCATTTTGGTACATCAGAGACATTGATAGCAGCTCTTTTTGTGGTAGCAAAGAATTGGAAAATGAGAGGGTGCCCATCAATTAGAGAATGACTGAACAAAAAAACTTGGAAGACTTGTACGAACTGGTGCAAACTAAAGTAAGCAAGACTAGGAGAACAATTTATACAATAACAGCAATATTATAAAGATAAACAACTTTTAAAGATTTAGGAACTATGATCATAATGAAATGTGCTGCCCACCTCCAGATAGAGAGCTGATGAACTCAGTGCAGACTGAAGCATTTTTGTTTTGGGCAATCATCATGCTGATTGACTGTTTTTGATACTCAACACCTTCTCAATTCCCTCAGTCAATTCTCCCCTCTTATTGGAGGGTAGAGCACTAAACTCCTCCCAAAGCCTTTCTTTATAGAGGGCTGGATCTGTATTTTTCAGGTAACTCTCTACTCTCCATCAGCAGCTCTGGTTGATTTCTACTCCATAAAACATCATACACCCTGGTAGCCACCCCCTTCTTCCTCCCTTTTTCCAGCTTCTTTCTGTGAATTGTATTCCCCCATTAGGTTGTAAACTCCTTGAGGGCAGAAATTGTCTTTCTTTTTCTTATTTGTATAGTGTCTGGCACATAGTAGATGTTTAATAAATGTTTATTGAATTGAATTGGTCATGGCTAATGCAGAAATTCATTTTGCTTGACTATATGTTTGTGACAGTTTTGTTATTCTTGCTTTCTCAATGGGTCAGGGAGGAGGAGGTGGGAGAGAATCTAGAACTGAAAATAAAATAAAACTGATTTTTTAAAAAAGAATGAGTTGAACATTCAGCACCCATAGCAGAAAGATGACATGGTCAGCAGTGTTAGAGTTAGCACCAGTGCTAGTAGCACACAATAGGACATTTTGAGGGCACAAAGAAGCTGCATAAGCTGATAAGTTTAGGAAGAGGCAATTAAAAAGATTGTTTAGCAGGTCATTTGGTTACTAGAGAACTGTCTGGATGAACACTTCACATAATTCAGAATACTGGTCAACTGAGCAAGAGGAAAAGGGGTTAGATTCAAATTGAGGAGCATGGAAAAGAAGCCTGAGAACCCACAATTTATGGAATTGGGGACATCAGAGTCCTTGGCATACCAGGTTGCAGAAGGATCATGGCTACCATGGTAGTGGTTTCTATCGTGGTACTCCTAACTATTAAGCACTATAATAAAGACAAGAACCTCTCAGTGAAGTGTTTCTTTCTTTTAAAAATAATTTATTTTTATTTTTCAGTTAACAAGCATTTCTATTAATCTGTCCTTCCCACTATTCCTATTGAAAACATAAATTAAAATAAGAATAAGCCCACAATACATAGTTATGTAGACTAAGAAAATAAATTCCCACATTCACCATGTCTGAAAATGTCTTCCTGCATTTTAAGTTAATCACCTTTGTGTCAGGAGGTGAGTGGCACATTTCATCTTTATTCTTTTGGACTTAAGGTTTGTCATTGCCTTGATCAGAGTTCTAAAGGCTTCCAAAGTTGTTTTTCTCTATAATGTTATCATCGTACAAATTGTTCTATTTCTACTCACTTTGCTCTGCATCAGTTCATAAAAGTCTTCCCTGTTTCCTTCAAATTGTCCGTTTCATCATTTCTTATGACACAATAATATCTGTTACATTCATATACCACAGTTTATTTAGCCATTCCCTACTAGGACGGCACTACTTTAGTTTTCAGTTTTAAGCTACCATGGAAAGAATGGCTATAAATATTTTTGTACATATAGATTATTTTCCTCCTTTGATTTCTTTGGGCTATAGGTAACTTTCTGGGCATAAATTCAAATTGCTTTCCAGAATGGTTGGACCAATTTACAGCCTTACTAACAATGCATTAATGTTCCTTTTTTCCACAGCTCCTAGGTGGTGCAGTGGCGTGGAGTCAGGAAGATCTGAGTTCAAATCCAATCTCAAACAATTACTAGCTGTGTAAACCTGAGCAAGTTGCTTAACCTGTTTGCCTCAGTTTCCTCAACTGTAACATGGGGATAATAATAGCACTTACCTCCCAGTGTTGTGAGGATCAAATGAAACGATATTTGTAAAATGCTTAGCACAGGACCTGGCATTTAGTAAGTGCTATATAAATGCTAACTATTTATTACTATTTTCTTTTTTTTTTTGTCATCTTTGCCAGTCCGATGGGTGTGAAGTGGTACTTCAGAGTTGTTTTAATTTGCACTTCTCTATGTATGAGTTAGAGAATTTTTTTCATATGATTGTTGATAGCTTGATTTTTTTTTCCTTCAGGAATTGCCTGTTCATACATATTCTTTTGTCATTTTTCTAATAGGGAATGGCTCTTAGTCTTCTAAATTTAAATCAGTTCCTTATATTGGAAATGAGACCCTTTATCAGATAAACTTGTTGCCAGGATTTTTCCTAGTTACTTATTTCCTATCTAATTCTTACTACATTCGATTTGTTTTGTTTTGTAGATTTAATATAATAAAATTGTCCATTTTATCTTGTGCAATCCTCCTTATCATTTGTTTAGTCATTAAATAGCTGTATGTGGCCTAATGCTTTATCCATAGATTTGAAAGATATTTTCTTCTAATTTGCTTATGATGTGATCTTTTATAGCTAGGCCATGTAGCCATTTGTGGCTTTTCTTCATGTGTGGTGTGAGGTATTGGTCTAAACCTAATTGCTGTCAGACAGGCTAAACCAGGTTTAGGGCAACCAACAGGCCTCACTCAATTCTGTCAGTGAGTTAGGAGGATGTCTACCCAGGCATGTGAAAACTTCTCCTAGTGGAATGGGTGGATGAGAATAGTTTGTTCCAATGGCCATGAAGGTGGCTGAAGCAGGCTCTGTGGGGCACTTAGAACTTGGTCAGACATCAAAGATGCCAAGGTCATCCCCTGCATCCCCAGTGAGAAGGGAATTATGATTTTCATATTAATTGATATGATATGTGTAATGAATATACTAATAGATTAGATTTTTCAGAACTGCCTCTCATGAGTCAGATGCTCACAATGCAGCTTGAAATGATCAATCAAACCTTTGACAATGTTCCCACAACTGCTGGCATTCTTGTGCCTGTGTACCAAAGATTGTAGAACCTGTTCCTGTCACAGAACTCTGGTTCTGTGTCTTGGGGGTTGGTCACAACCCCCCGAATTTAAAATAATCAAAGAATTATTGCATTGTGGGATTTGTGGGCTAGTCATGGGAAACCACTCAGGCCCTGGGAAATGATTTTTTTTGTAATCCACCTTCCCCCTTCTCTTCCCATTGTGATTTATGTATATAATCTCTGTCTTCACTTCAACAAGGTGGAATTCTGATCAGGAGAATGCCTGATTTGCAAATCTGTTCTTCATAATGAAACTGATTAATTAAACGGCTACCTGATTTTTGGCACTTTGTCTCTAGCCTGCTGTTTCATCATTCTCGGGTTGGAGACTGACTCAGTAAAATCCTGTTAACATTAATTGGTGTCAGAAGTTTTTAAGGGGTGGAAGTAGGGTGAAACCTTGAGCTCTCCAGTACCAGGGAGAAGGGACAGGCACCACTGGATTTTTTTTTTCTACAGTCCCACCTCACCTGGTCTGGCAGGTTCAATGGTCCCACTCCTGCTCCACCACAAGGCTCAGCCTTTGATCAAACCCACCTTTCTCTGGGAGGAATGTTCCTGGGACCTTTTCTTGGCTGGGATTATTCTAGTAAGGCCTGTTAGCACACAGATTTGGCTTTTGCTTGCGTCTTTTCTCTTATAATGCAGGGCCAGCTATGGCCTGCAGTTTTTCTCTTCTTTCTTTTATAAATGCATGTTTGAGCTATGGACTGCAAGTTTTTATTTCTGCATGAGGTAAATTTTATTTGCATGGCTGCAAATTAATTTTATTTGCGAGGTTGGTTTTCTATGCAGTTAAACTGGTTGAAATTAACGTTTTAATTGTGTGCCTGGTTAGAGTTGTGGAATGTTTACTTCTATAATTCAAGTGAATTGCTAGCACAGTGTGGATTACTTGTATTTGTGTACTTCTATTTTGTGTATTTATGTTGTTATATCCCCTTATAGTGTATTTGTATTTGTGTATTGTGCGTACTTGTTAGTTAAGTGGTGTTAGTATCTTTGAGTGGTCATCTTTAAAATGGGACAGATGTGTGGTAAAGTCATGGGGGAAGAAACAGCAGTTCCCATTAACAAACCCCCACAACAAACATGTGCCTTTTAAATGTATAAGAAATATGGTCTTGACTGTCATATTGCCAGGATTGGATTGATTTGACTAGTGATAACCCTAAACTTTGCTGGCCTCGTTGAGGCGGCTTTGATAAGACCAAATTAGAGTATTTAAGGCAGAAACTGACAAATAAGGAAATCAGCACCAACTCCTAGTGTCCCCTTTCCCAACCATGAGACCACCATGGGTTGATACAGATCCTGATACAGAGTCAGAACTGCTCAGCAAAGCCTATGGTATCCTCCCTGGGGCTGGGATACTCCTTGGTGGTAGCCTGGAATTCTCCTTACTGCCAAGGCTTGAAACTAAAGTTCTGATCACGCCACTGTCCTCAGGGTTTTGTTTTGTTTTGTTTTGTTTTGTTTTGTTTTGTTTTGTTTTTGGAGGGGGGAACTTTGGCTTGCACCTTGAAGGGGAGCATAGAAGCTGGGGAGCTGGTAGAATCTTTTGGTAAAGGTGGGTATAGTTTAGGCGGTTGGGTAGTTTGGGAGTTAAGGAGAAGGTTTTCAAATGATTTAATATTTTCTTTCATTGATTCTAATTCAAATCTATGCTCTTTTTCCTGTGCCTCTGAGTATCATTTATTATAGCTGTCCCATTCAAGAGGCTGAATTTCCTTATTCATCAGTTTCTGCCTTAAATACTCTAATCAACCCAATCCTGGCAATATGAGGGATGGTCAATGCTATATTTCTTGTTAATAGGAACTGCTGTTTAATACAACTGAATTCTTACCTCCTGTTCCTGGAAGCTTGGCCTCCTTAATGTAGCCCAAGGTTGTGTTAGCTTTTTGGCCACCCCAAGGTTGAGTGAGTTTGCAGTCCACTAAAGCCTCCAGATCTTTTTCAGATCAACTCCTGCTTAGCCAGGCCTCACCCATCTTATATAGGCATACCTCAGAGATATTGCAGGTTCAGTTCCAGACCACCACAATAAAGTAAATATTGTAATAAAGCAAGTCACATGAATTTTTTGGTTTCCCAGCACATATAAAAGTCATGTTTACACTATACTGTAATCTGTGTGCAATAGTATCATGTCTAAAAAAAAAAACAATGTACATCCCTTAATTTAAAAATACTTTATTGATAAAAAAAATGCTAACCATCACTTGAGCCTTCAGGGAGTCCTAATCCTTTTGCTGATGGAGGATCTTGTTTCAATGTTGATGGCTGCTGACTGATCAGGGTGGTGGCTGTGTCAATTTCTTAAAATAAGACAACAATGAAGTTTGTCCTATCAATTTGCTCTTCCTTTCACTTGACCTCTTAGAGGCCATTGCAGGGTTATTAATTGGCCTAATTTCAATATTATTGTGTCTCAGGAAATAGGGAAGCCTGAGGAGAGGGAGAGAGACAGGAATGGCCAGTTGGTAATGAAATCAGAACATACACATTTATCTATTAAGTTTGCTGTCTTATGTGGATGTGGTTTGTGGTGCCCCAAAGCAATTACCATAGTAACATCAAAGATCACTGATCACAGATCACCATAACATATATAATAATAATGAAAAGTTTAAAATATTGTAAGAATTACCAAAATGTGACATAGAGACATGATATGAGCACATGCTGTTGGAAAAAATGGTGCTGATAGATTTGCTCATCAACAGGTTGCCACAAACCTTTGGTTTTTAAATTGTGCAGGGAGTAAGTAGCAGTCACTCCTTTATGCACAAGGAGTAGCAGCCACTCCAGGGCACACCAATTTATCTCAAGACCAAGGCCCAGGGTGTGAGAGGGCTCCTCTGGAGAAGAGCCTAGTGCCACATGAGCCATCATCAGGGATGTATTTATGCCACCACTTCCAAAAGAGTTAGAAAATAACAGAAATGTATGTGAAAAGGCCACAGGAGTAGCACCGAGTAGCTGCAATGACTAGTCTTGGCCCAGGAAAGAGATGAGGAAATGAGCTTCCCTCCTTTGGATGCAGAGGTGGAGGACTACAGGTATGGAATGGTATGTATCTGAGCGGAGAGAATCATTGGATTTTAGGGGTTTGGAACTTTTTTTTTTTACAAGGGCAGGCTCATGGGAGGAGAGGGGACACCCAGAAAAACAAAAGGCATTAATATAACATTTCCTTAAAAGGAGATCAAAGCAGTCTAGATCTTTGTCAAAACAATTTGCTAGCCCACTTTCATGATTTGACTCTAGTTACCTCAACTTTCCTCAGTTTGGCTTTTGGATTTGGGCCATGCCAGGGATTCCCTTGCTCCAGATTTTGTTGCCCCTGACAAAGTGTTTCTGGCTTGATTTCAGACATCCTGGTGGACACTTAGGAGAATCCCAGTGGATGCCACCTGCTTCCTTCCGTTCTTTCTTCACTCCTTCCTGACACTGCCTTCTGCTACTATGCTGATGTAAATCAGCTTCTACCCAAGTGGGAGTGGGGGTGGGGGACAATTTTTTTTTGTTGCCTCATGCACGGAGAGATCTGGGACTTCTAACTGGTAGAGACAATGCTGAGTACAATGCTGTATACCTATTATGTTCATGAAGGTAGATTCTAGGACTCTTTAGCAAAAACCTGTAGAGAAAAGGAACTCTTGGAAGGCAGGAAAGAGAGACTTGGAATGCTAGACTGTGGCCATCTGAGCCATGTGAGGAAGCTGGCCCCCATAATGTTCCTGCTCTCTTAGGTGTGAAATTCTAGAAACTGCTGAGAGAGGACTTTCTCTCTAGGTAGCTAGGTAGTGTAAGCTAGAGTACTGGGCCTGAAGTCAGGAAAAACTTGAGTTCAAATCCAGCCTCAGACATTTACTAGCTGCATGACCCTGGGCAAGTCACTTTTACCTCTGTCTGCCTCAGTGTCCTCAACTGTAAAATGGGGATAATAATAGCACCTACCTCACAGGGTTGTTGTGAGGATCAAATGAGATAATATTTATAAAGTACTTAGCACAGTACCTAGCACATAGCAGGCACTTAATAAATGCTTGTTTCCTTTTCCCCGGGTGAGATTGTTTTCTCTCCTGGTTTCAGCTAAGATCTTATCTCCCTTCTAGCTAAGCTGGTGAATGAAATCTAAGGCTACCTTCTTTCTTAATTTTAATTTTAAAAAATTTTTTAAATTTTTTTTTTTGATTGGGCAATGGGGGTTAAGTGACTTCCCAGGGTCACACTGCTAGTAAGTGTTATGTGTCTGAGGTCGGATTTGAGCTCAGGTCCTCCTGAATCCAGGGCCGGTGCTCTATCCACTGTGCCACCTAGCTGCCCCTGCTACCTTCCTTCTTAAGAGTGATAAGAGAGAAGCTTGTATTGGCATGTAGATATCCAGTCCCTCATCTGATGGCTATGAAGCCAGCCAGGGCCAAGGCACCTTACAGGGACTCAGCTACCCTGAGCCAACAGCCCTGGTGTGGAGCTTGTTTCTGCTCCATCCCCCCTCAGCTGTTGCCTCTGCCCTTGCCACAACTGGGACACGTAAAATCTGCCAGGAGAGGAAGCAGGAGGTTGGGACAAAAAGCTTGGCCATTCTGCTCTCCTCAGACAGAGGAGTTACCAGCCTAGAATTATAGCTATCTGCTCCCTTAAATGTTATTAGTCTAGGGAATTTGATCAGGTTCAACTAACTTCTGATCTAACTTCTGACTGCTTTGTCATTTTGAGGGGAAGAAGGACCCCAACCTCTATATCCAAGGCATGACCCCTTTCCTACCGAATACCAACTCCACAATGAATACACAAAGAAACTCATGTATCCAAATCATAGCAAAATAGAAAATAGGGAAGGTATACTGTGCATAGGAGGCTATATAATGGACAATACAGAGTGAAGGAGCTCTCCTATTGGGAGCAAAGTAACACAGCCCAGCCAAGAGAGAGGGTCCTAGATCTCAGCCAAGGGGAAAGTCCCTGCAGTCTCTAGTGTAGCAAGTTGGGAATAGGGACATGGTGGAGGCTGCTGGCTCCTCTCAAGAGTTCCCAGAGTCATTTCCTTCAGCAATCTGAAGGGGGTTGGCCTCATCCATCTGTCTCCTCCAAGCTGGAAGCTATAAATCTCCAGAATCCAAAGAGACTCAGCACCTTGAAGAAAGCTCAAAGGTGACTTGAAGCTTCAAGAGAACTTGAAGAAGACTGAAGAGCTCTCCTCTCTCCTGCTTTTGCCTTCATCTCCACCAATAAGGAGAGAGTGCCAGTCCTTCTGTGCTTTTATGAGGGAGATGAGAATGGGGATGAGGATGGTGAGGAGGATGAGGATGAGGAAAGAGCACTAGGCCAAAGATAAAGAGTCTTGGATTTAAGTTCTGACTCTGCTGCTGATTCACTATGTGATCTTGTGACCTTTACCTTCTTCATATGCAAATGAGGTGGTTGAGCTGACTGATCCCTAAGGACCTTCAAGCTTGAAAATGCTGCAATTTTATGTTATGTTTTACTTGTACGGTGTTCTGTAACTTCATTCCACCTCATCTCTCTGAAATTTGAGAATTGGGTTTATCTAAGGGCAGAGAGCATCTTAATTCAGGAGTTTAAAAAAAAAGCAGTAATGAGGGAAGCAACTTTCCTTCTAAACCCAGACCTGTGCCCCAAGACCAGAGATATTGAGGGTGTAACACACATAATTGTATCCCATTAGCTGAGATTCACCAGTCCTTGCCTGTCCCCCACTTCAGCTAGTATGCTGTCTCTGATGGGGGGCCTAGAGCTGAGGTCATAGCAATCCATGCCACCTGTGAGCCATCTCTATCTACTTAGACATTTCTCTCTCTCCCTCTCTCTCCCTCTCTCTCTACCTCTTTCTCTCTACCTCTCTTCCTCTCTCTCCCTCTCACTTGCCTCTGTCTTTTTTCTCTCTCTCTCTCCTCTGTCTGTCTCTCTTCTCTCTCTGTGTCTCTTTCTCTGTCTCCTCTCTCCCTCTCCCTCCCTCTCCCTTCTCTCTGTCTCTGTCCTACACACACACACACACAGGTAAATCTGACATGTGACTGCACAATATTTTACATCTACTGTTTTTCAAACCATTTTATCACATCTTTATGTTTTCTTTTGGCTAAGATGACCTGAAATTAGACCTGAACCCCTCATCCCTGGCATCTCTGAAGCTGATTTCTCAGATCTCTGCTTGCTACTCTAGGCTTGTCCTGGTTCTCTGCTTTTCTATAGTAGGTTGTTTGCCGGGCTAGAGACAAGTGGCAAGGGATAGTGCAGAGTGTATCAAATTGTACTCTGAAGAACTCTAGGCTTTCCCAAAGCAACCCAAGCAGTGTGTTGAAGGGACACAATAATGGTGGATGTTTAAATCTGCTTGGCAACATTGTTTGCATTGTTGCCTGTATTCCAGTCAACGCGGACCCCCTTGGCTATAGTCCATGAGTTCATAGATTGGCTTCTTGTAGGTTTAGAATCAGTCACAGAACACACCCGATGATGTAGGAGACACAGCCAGCTAATTGTTGGTCTGCCTTAGTAGTATGGGTAAGATAATTGCTGTTCAATTGTAGTCTTACATTTTGGCACCCTTGCCTGTTCTGGGTTGTTTAAAACCAGAAGGTTTACAGGGACACACAAAAAAGCAAGACTTTGCTGATGAAGACCCAGGCAGTGTAGCAGCAACAATAAGCGGGCCATCTTCAAAGTCAAGAAGACTCAAGTCCGGCCTCGGACACAGACCGGCCACATGAACCTGGGTGAGCCACAACCTCTCAAAGTGGTAGAGAAGGTGTGGACCTGTGGTAGGAGAGGGGCTATTCCTCACCTGGGAATTTCCTATGCCAATGAAATCATTGTTCCTATCCACAAGCCGAGTTTGAGCTAGCTGCCTATCACAAATGCAAAAGAAACACAAACATAACAATAGCTGTTACTTCTGGCGATTCTCACATGTAGTGTATCTCATGTCACTAAGTTTTTAAAAAGAGTCCCCTGAGTCTAGCAACATGAAGCCAGATAATGACAGGTTCATTGGCAAGAGACCAGGAGCAAAAGGAGGCTGTAGAAGGGCTCCTTTAGCAGCAGACCAGGAGGCATGGCCAAGGCTTGGCAAGATTACTGAGATCAATGTGGGAGCTGAAGCAAGGAGTCAATCCCTGACTCATCCAAGGCCAGTGACGCTCCCAGGTGAGGTAGACCTCAGCCCCAAGGTCTCCCCAGCTTTCTTCCATTCTTTGAGCTGAACATTAGCCCTGGTCCCTTGATCTTCAGCCTTGGGCTGCAGTTCTCAGCAGCACCTTGCCCCTTCTAGTGTTCCCTGTATTGGAAACAGCCAGGCTTGCAGGACATGGACAGAAGTGGGATTGAGAGAGCAACCTCTTTCTCACTGGCAAAAGAACACTGTTGGGGAGTCATAGTGTGTGGAGGACTCCACACATTTTCTTTCAGCTTTGCTCAAGAGGGCCAAGCAAGCAAGGACCTTGCTGAGCTGAGGATGAATAGAGAAGCTGAGGCTTGCTGCAGAAAAGCCTGATTCCTCTAGGAATGGGGACGCAGCAGTGGGGTGGGGTGGGGGAGGCCAAGTGACAATGTTATTGAAGGATTCCGGGCCCTCTGACTGAGCAACTATATTGGGCTGGAGAAATGCTTGAAATAAGCACCAGGGAAACACCATCAGCTAAATTCCTGCTCAGCTCAATGTTGGCTTTCCTTTAAGGAAACATCTGGAGTGCTGGGAAATCCAGAGAGACTGTGTTTATGGCATTCGCCTGCTCTAGGAGTCTTATCAGACAAAGGAGATGAGATTAGTCTGGCAAGACTTACTTTTAATGAAACCTCGTTGGTTACCAGTGATTACATCTTCTTTTTCTAAGTGCTCAAAAACCTACCTATTTAATACGCTCAAACTTGGCTCTGGGTTGATGGCAAGCTTACAGGCCTGTACTTTCCAGTATCCACCCTTTTCCCCTCTGAAAATTGGGATGGCTCTTGCCCATTTCCAGGACCAGGGCTGATGGATGGAAGTTCCAGGGAGGCAGATTTTTACTTACTCCCAGGAGAAACTTCCTAGCCATTCAGGGTATCCAAGAATGGATGTCAATTTCCCATCCCATGAGGCCTTTGAGCAGAGGCTGGGAAGATGAGCACTTGGTAGGGTTTCTGAGAATGGCGTTCTCACAGTGCATGCTCCACCTAACCTTCCTGCAGGTTTAGGGGTTCCGTGGTGCCCAGATTGCCAAAAGCTTCCTGCTGGCTTTTTGCCAGTCCCATGTCCCACAGCCTCTCTTGGTACCCTATAGTGGAATGGGTTTGAATCTGAAGACATGGCTTTATTGGAAGAGCCTGAGTGTTGTTCCTTCTGCTATTTTCTCCTCTATCTTGGGCTTCTCTTCTGAGGAGAGTGTAAAAAGACCAGAAAGATAGGAGGGAGCCAGGTTAGGAAGGGCTTTGAACTCCAGCCAGAAGATTTTCTATTTGATCCTGGAGGTGATAGGGAGCCACTGGAGTTTGAATAGGAGGATGAGTTCTGTCTATAGCTACATTTCAATCAAATGTCATCTCCTGGAGGGCAGTAATGATTTTCTTTTTGGTTTTGTATCCCTAGTGCCTAGCACACAGTAGGGACTTAATAAATGTTTGTGAGATTGAATTAAATACAACCAGTGAGGGCGGCAGAAGAGTTGTTTGATGCTTGAGAGCCTCTCATGACTCCCAGTTTGCTGAGTGCTCCAATTGCCGCCAGCTGATGACATCCAGGGCCTAGCTGGCCAGTCATTTACTTAACTTTTGTAAATAAAATAAAGCTAAGAAATGCAAGAAATGCCCTAAGGCTAGCCAAGATGGCTCAGCAGCTAGTGGAACAGATCATTACACAAATACATATAAGAACCTACTGTGCGCTAGGTTTTGAGCAGCCAGAAACAAACCTGGAAGCATCCCTGCCACCTGAGGGAGAGCTCCCTGATGGCTGCTAAGGCTAGAGGATGCTGCCAGGATATGACAGAAATGAAGTTGGGCCTTACTAAATAGGGAAGATTTGCAAAGTTGAAAGGAGTGGTATGGGCATTCTAGGCATGGGTGGGAGGTTTGAGTGTCTTAAATAAACAGGTGCCTAGCTAATGATTTTAATCTAGCTACTCCTTAGTCTAAATGGGGTACCCACTCTGGGTACCCACAGGACAGTCGTATTTTATCCTTTCCTTCGTACTGGTGTGTGTGTGTGTGTGTGTGTGTGTGTATTGTTTCTTGCCAGGGTCCTGGGTTTTAGGAAAGCTGGACCATACTTACTTTTCCTCAGGAGAAAAGATACCCTTTCAGGCTCCCACTGCTCTGTGGGTAGCCAAAGGAAAACTTCTGAAGTGGGCTTTGAGATGCCCAAGTGACTGGGGTCAAGAATGAGCACTGGCATCAGGTGATTCTCTAGGCCTCTATCTGAGCCTCCTGGTGCTAAAGTTCCAACTGTACCTGCCAGTTGAAGGAGAAGAAATAGAGTTTGCCAGACGCCCCCAAATGCTAATGAATATTCAGTGCCAGCCATGTGAATGGCCCAGAGGGAGTGACAGAGACAAGATGTAGGCATTGCATCCAGAACCATGACAGCTAATGTTGCAACCACTGTTAGTGCTAAAGAAGCACTAAAGATTTTAAAGACAGAATTTAAAGGGATTAGTAATCACCTTCTTGGTCTCAGTGTCAGTGTAGAGAATGGGAAGCCAAGCAGTTTGCTTTAAGGGTGCTTTTTAAGGAGAAAAGGCCAAATGGCCTCAAGACTCCCCTTCTAGGCCAAAGCTCCTTTAGCCAGGCACAGGTTGAGAAGTTGGAATCTCGTCCATTGTAGATCCTACTTTCAAAAAGATCATTCATCCCTCAAAAACCCTCAGCCCACAATTAGGGCACCTTTGGGGTGGGCAACTGTGAGTACCTTGATTGTATGACTTTAGTTGTATAAGGGTGGTAGCCGACCCCCTCCCCCCTTTAATCTTCATAGATTAGCTAGGTGAGAACACATCTCAAAAAGACTAAGTGTGAAAAGGTTTTGAAAGCCATTGGATGAAATTAAATGGCACCTGATGAAAGGACTGTTCCAATAGGCTGAAGAAACTTGGTCACATATTTGGGAGTCATCTGTAAATTATAAATTATCAAATGAATTGAGAAGGAATTAGTTCAAGCAGTTGGGGCAAATGTGGCTTTCCAGAATACCTCTGAAGAGGAACCATTTAAGGGAAGCCTTGGTCTGATCTCCTCTCTTCATCACATACATCTTCCACCCTTCCCGCCCCCTCCCGCCCCCCCCCCCCCACACACACGTACTTTGGCCAGTGGAGAAGCTTGCAAGCTTTGAAGGGCCTGGAGGATTTTACTCCTCCTATTTTACCATTGGTGTTTTAGCCATATTCCCAGATCATCTGATGGCAGCATCTATATCAAGAACCAAGGACTGGTGGATGCAGATTCGCCATGCTTAAATATATCTTCTTGAGTACCCCATGAATAGAAAAAAAAGACTTCCAGCAACCCAAAGTAGTGCTTTCTAAAATTGAGCCTACCTTCCCCTGGACTCCATATGTACTTGTGGGAGAGTGTGTCATAGACTCTTGGGAGGATGTTCTGTGCCATATGTTATTGCTATGCCATCTTAGTACAGTAATAGTCTCTTTTCTAAAAGCTATTTGAGGTCAACTAAATTATTTCTCCACTGATCATCTTGGGAGGAAGCACACCAGTGGGGTCTTGAGCTGCTGACCCAAGAGGAACCCTAGAACCCTGAGGGCAAGATGTAGCTAGCCAAGTTCTAGGGATTTGGCTCATAGGAGGGAGTGAGAGATGGGATAAAGATGATTTAAATTTATATAGACCACAGTGAAAAGTTTAGCTTCTTAAAAATCCTCTATTTCATTAAATATCCATTTTTTTCCTCTGAAGGATTATACTCAGTTTTGTTGGGTAGGTGACTCTTGGTTGTAATTATTTGCCCTCTGGAATATCATATTCCATGCCCTCTGATCCTTTAATGTAGAAGTTGCTAAATCTTGTGTTATCCTGCGTCTCCACAACATTTGAATTGTTTCTTTCTGGCTGCTTAAAGTATTTTCTCTTTGACCTGGGAGCTCTGGAATTTGGTTATAATATCCCTGGAAGTTTTCATTTTGGGATCTCTTTCAGGAGGTGATTGGTGGATTCTTTCAATTTATATTTTACCCTCTGGATCTAAGATATTGGGGCAGTTTTCCTTGATCATTTCATGAAATATGATATCTAGGTTCTTTCTTTGATCATGACTTTCAGGTAGTCTTAATTCTTAATTATATGTCCTCAATCTATTTTCCTGGTCAGTTGTTTTTCTAATGGGATATTTCACATTTTCTTCTATATTTTCATTCTTTTGACTTTGATTGTTTCTTGATGTCTCATGTAGTCATTAGCTTCCACTTGCCCAAATCTAATTTTTAAGGAATTATTTTCTTCAACGAGCTTTTGTACCTCTTTTGCCAATTATACAATTTTGCCAATGTACCTCATTTGGCCAATTCTGGTTTTTAAGGAGTTGTTTTCTTCAATGAGTTTTTGTGCCTCTTTTACCATTACGCCAATTCTGTTTTTTAAGTATTTTTTTCAGTATTCAAGCATATTTTCAGTATTTTTGTGCCTCTTTTACAAAGCTGTTAATTCTCCTTTCATATTTTTCTTGCATCACCCTCATTTCTTTTCCCAATTTTTCCTCTCCCACTCTTCTCTCTTTCTTTAACTCTTTCAGGACTTCTTGTTGGACTTGGGTCCAATTGACATTTTTCTTTGAGGCTTTTTATGTAGCTGTTTTCATATTGTTGTCTTCTTCTGAGTTTATGTCTTGATCTTCCCTGCTACTGTAGTAGCTATTTATGGTCAAGTTCATTTTGTTGTCTGCTCATTTTTCCAGTCTATTTCTTGACTTTGACCTTTATGTTAAAGTTGGGCTCTGCTTACCTTGGGGTGGGTAAACACTATCCTAAGCTTCAGGTTTTTTGTGCTGCTGTTTTCAGAGTTAAATCTGGATGTCTGCAAGTTTTTGATGCTTCCAAAGTGATGTGATCCTGAGTGGTCATTGCTCTCTTGGTTTGCATTCTGGTCATTACCAAGGAAGGTGCCTGGTTCCTCTCTGCTTTGGTACTGTGACCAGGGCCCCTACTCTTTTGTGACCAACTACCAGCACTCCTCTTTACCCTGGAACTGTGACCCAGAACTGCATATGGGCAATAGAGTTGCCACTCAGCACCATCTGTACCCAGTGCCAGCAAAGGGTACCCTGTAATCACTTTCTGACCAGTTGTCAAACCCCCTTTCCATTTCTGGACTGAGAACTGTGGAAGCTGCTGCTACTGCTACAGCCACTGTTGCCACCATAGCATGTGTGGAATCTGGACGGGCTTCTACCCCAGTGTCATAAACTTCTCCTGCTGACCACCTGTTTTCTTAGGCCAGAAAAAATGTCTCACACTGACCTTTTGTTGACTCTAAAATTTGATTTGAGGTGTTATTTTAAAGTTATTTGGTGGGGAATGTTAGTTGAGTTGCTGCCTCTAATCCACCATCTTGGCTCTGCCTTCCTAGAAGTATAGCCTCTTAAGATGAAGAGGAAAACTATGCCTTTCTAGACCATTTAAAATAAAATTATAAAATTAGAATGGCTAAAAATAACTTTTTTGTGTGTTTGTTTTTTGGGTGAGGCAATCGGGGTTAAGTGACTTGCCCAGGGTCACACAGATAGTAAGTGTTATGTGTCTGAGGCCAGATTTAAACTCAGGTCCTCCTGACTCCAAGGCCTGTGCTCTATCCACTGCGCCACCTAGCTGCCCCTGAAAATAACTTGTTAAAAATTTAAGAACACTAGTCATACAGAGTTCAAGACTTAAACATATAGGTACAATTTGTTACCTTTTTCATTAATAATCCTTAACTGGTATCAATTTAATCTTAATTAAAGCTTGGTCTTATTTCCAGACTTAATCAAGCTCCTTCTAACTTACCTTATCTTGGAATCCAGCCTCTGGGGTACAAAGATAATATATCTCTCTTATTTTGTTCCCATCTGCCAGTAAGAGTTTCCCTAATAAATGTCCTTTGATTATCTTAAGCAGAAGTTTCTTGGGACTTTTGTTATCTATCTGTCTATCTATCTATCTATTCCAGACCTACACAACTTGGCAGTAGATAGGGGCCAAAATTAAAATAGGCTAAACTTCTTTGGGCCGCTCATAGGTTTTTAGCATCTCACTTTCCAAGTAAAGGTATAATTAATGATTAAACTATTTTGCAAATAAACCATATTAAAAAAGACAAATTTCAATTACTATCAATTAATTATACTTATTACTCAAGATTTTTATTTATCATGAAATTGCTCCTCTCTGACTAGAGACAGACTGACAATGGTTGGTTGCAAAGGGTCACGTGACAAACAGGAGAGAGTGTGCAGTGGCAACCTACCTGCCAGGTTGCATGATGGGCACAATAGTGACTAGTGGAAAGCAGGTTAAACAGGGCATGGACAAAGCAGTTGTTGCATCTTTACTTTCTTTTACATCCTCTACATTTTTTGCAGGCTGCCCAAAATCCTTTGGTGGCCATATGTTGTGTAGGCCTGATCTATTCTGTCCATCTATCTCATTTTTTCCCTGTTAGCACAAGGAAAAACAATCACCATGAAGAGAAAACCAGTGTCCCATCCTTTGAGAAATCATACACAAGTTTTCTTTATCCACCTTGATCACCAACTGCCTAATAGCCAGGATTTTTCAGTGACTATGTCACTTTTAGAATAAAATATCTTAAAATAGCACTTTGAAACTGAAAACTTAATGACGCCTTCATGACAGCTAAAGTGGTCTCTTGGCAAAACCTTAAAGTATACAAGAATGTGAGCTGGCCCTGTAACTCTTTTGGACTCACTGACCCATAGGCAGCAGCCCAGCAGACTTCACCTTTGGGGCAGAGGTCTTTAGCCTTCCCTGCCCAACTTTCTAAGTCTTTCTTGTTCTCTCAGAGAACCCACAGAGAAGCATCTCTTTAGGTCAGTACCAGTTCTAGATCTTCCCCTCAGGGAGCTAGATAAGAATATATCAAGGGTACCCCAAAATCCATTCAGGAGATTTACCTACATGAGCCTTCTGGAGGGAGCTCCAAGGCCAGTGTGATTCTCATCCAATGAGATAGCCCCTCATGTTAGGCTATTGGTGGCTCCCCATGTAAGCATCACATAGAAGAATTGAATTCAATGCTCACAATCTAACTTGTGTTGAATGGTCTTTCCCCAGGCCTGGCGGAAGCGCTGGTTTGTGTTGCGGCATGGTCGGATGAGTGGGAATCCTGATGTTCTGGAGTACTATCGGAGTGACCATTCAAAGAAGCCTATTCGAGTGATTGACCTGAGTGAGGGTGAGGTGCGCAAGTATGCAGGGCCAGACTTCATTCGGAGGGAATTTCAGAATGACTATGTGTTTGTTGTCAAGACCATCTACCGAACTTTCTACCTGGTGGCCAAGACAGAAGAGGAAATGCATATCTGGGTGCACAATATCAGCCAGATCTGTAACTTTGGACATGGGACCAACAGCGCAGGTGGGCACATATTCAGGACCTGGCATCATGGTCTAGGAGGAACAGGGTGGGGGGGGGCCTCTTCCTATGGCATGTTACCTCATCTTTAGAAGATGGTTTTCTAAGTCATCTGTGCATTGTCATCGAGGGCATGCACTGGGAAGAAGATGCCTTAGACATGCTATGCTGGAGATGAGGGTTTGGAGATGAAGAGTAGGGTAGACACTAAGGTAGAGAAAGTAAGTGGGTGTGACCACATGGGTGTGCCCTAAAGCCTCCTGCTGGGGGGCTGAAAATGTAGGAGGGCAGAGAAGCCCCTGGCCAGGGTAGGGGAGTGGGGAGGGAGGGATGGAGGTGCTGCAGGAGGCAGGTGGGAGGGCGGAAATGAAGATCTTTCAGGAGTGTTTAAACAGCCTTTGCCAATGGTCAGAAGTGAGCACTCCAGTGTAGTAGTACATTTCCACCTGGCTGACTCTGTGATCTCAGGAGTATTCTCAGGGGATTCCCTCCACCTAGTGTACATCTCTCCTCCTCCCCTCCTTATCCTCTGGTCTTCTCATCCATGTCTGTCCATGGGTCCTCCCTAGCAGGGATCCTTAGCTTTCAGGGGATCTGGGAACTTGTTTGGTGTTTTAAAAAATCCTTTGATAACAATTTCTGTATAACTCATTTCCTTTATTATCTTATGCATTTTATTTTCTACATTTAAAAATATGATTCTGAAAGGGATCCACAGGCTTCACCAGATGACCAGAGGTGTCCATGCCCAACCCAAGGTTATGAAACTTGGCCCCAGAGACTGTCTAGATTCCTGCCAGAATGGATGCTTGCTTTCCTTGAGTCTTTTCCCATTTGGGGCACTGCATCAGCCCTTAGACTGGGCACCCATTACCCTGCACTCTTGTTACATGCCTGGTTCATTCCCTTTTACAGGCGTGCACATGTCCTTCATCTGATGTGTGTGCTACTTGGCCCAAATCACCATTGGTAATATGCTGCTGCCTACTTCTACCCACCATTGTTTTGCAAGTCGCTCCAGTGCTTAGCCACATGTGCTAAGGCCCATAGAAGGCACTTTATAAATGCTTGTTGACTGACTCCCAAACTACCATCCAGTCCTGACTTCCAATCTGATTGTCAACTCAGAATTGACATGTCCAAAATGGAACTCAGTATATTTCTCTCCAACTCCCCCCTCCTCCAAATTTCTCTACTTCTGTTGAAGGCAGGACTCTCTTTCCAGTCACCCAGGTCCTTAGTCATCCTGGACTCCTCTGTCTCCCTCAACCTTCACATCCAATCAGCACTTATTCTTATTAATTCTCCCTCTACAATATCTCTCACATCCACCCCCTTATCTCCACTCACCCAGAAAACATCCTGGTGGAAGTCTTTGTCACCTTTCACCTGGATTATAGCCCTATCTTCCTAATTGGTTTTCCTTCTTCAAGTTTCTCCCTGTTCCAATTCATTAGTTTCAAAGCATTTTTTGAAAGCATAGGTCTGGCCAAATCACTATAGCATTCAAAAAATGTGTTCACCTGAACCATGAATCTTTCTGTTCCTCTTTGGATGACCTGTATTTTGGATTCTTCTGAATCTCCGTCAGGAGAATATTGATGTTAAAGTGTTGTATTTTGATGGTAAGGGTGATCTATGGATCAATGAAAGCACATCATTTCCCAAATTTCATTTAGCTAAGCTCCTATCCCTCTACTCAACTCATCTTCCATCTATAGGGTCTGTTCAAGATACATGAACTAGTAGGCTAGCTTGATGGGCTGCCAGTTCAGCCATGTTTCATAATCTTGGCCATATGCATTTTTCATCCACTTGATTTTTCCTGTGTGGATTGCTAAACCAAACTTTTGACGCACTCCACTAGAGACCCTATGTAGGCTGGCATCAACCATTTAATCATCCTTTTGGGGTCCAGTCTTTCAACCAATTCCAAATCCATCTGAATTTCCTATCATCTAGCCACATCTTGTCTGCAAAGTTATTATTATGAAAGACTTTGTCACTTGGTGGAATCCAACTGCTGAGCTTAATAAGAATTTATTAAGCACATATTATGTGCCAATTACCCTGTCAGGTGAAGGGAAGGGGAGGGGAAAAGAAGAGAGGGAAAAGGAGGGGAGGGGAAGCATGCCAGGAACTTCTAGGAGGGTTGCTAGAAGACAAGTTTTGGACCTGGGGTGGTAGGTTTGGACAATTGCTCTGTTAGCTACAGTGAAATCTTGATGTTTGGGGTTTCCTTAGCTAGACCTATGATGCAAACTAACCTCAGGAATCCCCTAGCTCCTGCCAACTCATCTCTAAAGAGGAAGGGGAGATAGGCTTTTCACAGGGGATTTCTGAACTGGGGAACATGTCTGAAGCTTCCCATTTGTTTATGGCCCAAATTTGTACCAGGACTTGACTGCCAGGAAGATTTGGAGAATTGTTTTCTAGCCTTCTGTAAATACACTGGAATCTCCTATTAGAAGTCCTACTTTGCAGCTGGAGGCCAGTCATTCGGTTGTGGGGTTTGAAGTCAGTGACATGGTTCAGATCTGTGCTTTAGGAATATCACCTGGGCAGCTGAGTGGAAAAGGGAGAGGCTTGAGGCCATTAGAGCAATGTGCAGGCTCTTGCAGGAGCATAGGCAGGAGGTGAAAAGGGCCTGACCTAGTGTGGTGGTCAGGGGAGAGGAGAGGTGGGGACAGATAGGAGGGACCTGGTAGAGGTGGATGTGACAAGACAACAACAGATTGGATGGGGGAAGGAGGAGAGGGAGCAGTCAAGACTGACTCTGAGGCTGCCTGAAATCCATCAGGCATTTCCCTTTTTGGAACACAGCTCTGGTTTCTTCCTCCAGACACTGTTGACTGGTTGGAGAAACACTTTTCCTTCTCAGCATTCACTATTTAATGGGAATTTTGACTTTGCTGACGCTGGTTCAGAAATGGTAGGTGTCTGTCTTGGGAATGATCTGAAATATCCAGCCAGGTGTTTGTGTCTCCCAACAGATTCTGCAGAGAGCCTTTCCCATATCACCTCATCTCCTCAGCCTTCCCCAGCCAGCTCCTTCCGTGTGTCTCATGTAGCCAACTCCTCTTTTAATGCTGATGACTCTACCACAGCTGCCTTCCCTGCTAAGGAAGCCAGAACTGACCTCGAAGCTCTCTCCTTGCCTGACTATCTGGTTCTGGCCCACTGCGAGACGAGAAAACTCAATCCCAGCAGGTAAGTTGGTACTAGACTCAGGGGCATGCTGGTTAATTGTTTAACCACCAGCTCTCTGGAGGGGAAATGTACTTAATGACACACTTTGAAGTTTCATCTGCATTGTTAACATTTTATCCATCACTTTCTTAAGCCTAGACATCGACAAGACAATAAAGCAAGTCCTGATTTGTAGCATTTGCCCATTTCTGAGGAGTAAATTTAACTGAAAATTTAACAATCAGCTCTTGAGAGCTAGTTGGAGCTGTGGTCGGAGCTGCACCCACGTGTAGCTTCCAGGACTCTTAGGATGTTCCTCATAATGTAGACCTTTCTGGGATAACAGGTAACCACGCTTGCTTGGACATGGAAGGAGGAAGTGTTGGCACTTTAGTCCCTGAGAACCAAATGGCATCCATAAGAGCAGGTGCTATGTAGGTAACAGAACAGAGACTGCCATCCCTTCTTTGGTACTCACAGTGCAAGAGCAGAGGTTTCCTGCCAAATTCACCCCTCCTTCCCACTTCCCTATTTTGGCACACTACCATCCTTGCAGTCACCCAGGCTAAAAACCTTGGTGCCTCATTGACACCTCCCTATTCCTTTCTCCCCCCATATCAAATCAGTTGCTACATTTTGTTGCTTCTCCCTCCACAGAATCTGTCACCTCTATTTCTTTCTGTTCACTCACCCAGCCATTACCTCTTTCTGGCCCAATCACCTTCTACCTGGGCTATTACAAGAACCTGTTGGGTGATCTCCCGGCCTGCAATCTCTCCCCTCTTCAATCCATTTTCCACATAGCTGACAAAACAATCTTCCTAAATAACAAGTCTGATCATGCCATCCCCTTGCTCAAAAAGCTTCATTGCTTCCCTATTGCCTCTATTGCCTAATGTGTATTTCCTATTTCCTTTTTGGACTCCAAATTCCTCAACTTGGAAGACATGGCTCCAAAGCCCTGCTCCCCAGTGTAGCTTCCACCTTCCATATTTCCTTATTTCCCATGAAGTATTCATTTTCAGCATTCTAGCTGAATTGGCCTATAATTTGTTCCCAAATCAGGCTTTGTACTCTCTCCCTTCCATGAAGTCCCCTAGGCTGTCCCCTTTGGCCATGTTGTGCTCCCCGTTCCCCTCTGCCTGCCCAACTCTTCCTTGGCCGTCCAGGCTCAGCTGAGGTGTCACCTCATCCCTGCCACCTTCCTGGCCCTGCCTACTGCAACCTGCATGAGTGTGGAGCTCTTCTTGGGCCCATTACATTCCACCTCACATTACCTGGGTCTGTGTCCATTTGGGTCTGCCCTTTACTCTGTGACGCCCTGGAAAACCTGGCTTAGGGTCCTCTCTAACTTTGTATCTAGAGTGCAAGGCCTAGCTCAAAGTGGGTGCTCAAGAAATGTTTATGGAAGGAAAGGAGGAAGGGAGGGAGGAAGCCTCAGAGAGGGGATGGGGCTTGCTCACCTGGGTTCACACAGCTCAGAAGTGTATGATTTGCACCCTGGGCTTTTCTCCTTCCAAGGTCAGCACTCAATTCAGGGCATCGCATAAGGCCAGAAAGGTGAATTGGAGCCCAACTACTGGGCAGACTGGAGCTTATACTTTGATGGGCAGCAGGGAACCCCTGTCGGTCCATGAGGAGAGGAGATTCTTGGTCAGAGCAGAGCATACTGGCTCTTATTTTGACAGCTGAGTAAAGGATGAATTGGGAGAGGGGAGACCCTAGAGGGAGGCACCTATCACAGGAGCCTATGAGAAAAGAAATGGGGGCAGCTAGGTGGTGCAGTAGATAGAGCACCAGCCCTGAAGGCGGGAGGACCTGAGTTAAAATCCGGCCTTAGACCAAACACTTGTCACTAACTAGCTGTGTGACCCTGGGCAAGACACTTAACCCCAATTGCCTAAAAAAAAAAAAGAAAAGAAAAGAAAAGAAATGAAATGAAGACATATGGTAGGGTGGCTGGTGGGGACCTAGAGAAAAGGGATGCCTGAGAAGTGTCCAGACCTTGGCCTTTCATGGGGCTTGGTAAGGAGAGGAGGAGGCCAACAAGAAGAACAGCAGCTGGGTAGGTAGCCTGGAAAGACACTTCGGGAATTATGGCGGATGCTGAAGCAGCCGTGGCCGCCTAATGATCCTAACAGCTTCAGGCACAGAGGACTTGATGGCAGACAAAGCCCTTTCCTTCACAGGCCCCGCCCCTCCCCTCCCTTCAGCTGAGGCCAAGGTGTGGAGCTTTCACTGCCATTCTTGGTATGGCTTTTATTTTTAAAATTGTTATCAATTTAAAAAATAAGATTGATGGATGCTTTTTGTTCTTACATCCCAGGCTTTTCAGAATATATCCACCCCTCCCATCCCCAAAGAATCCCCCATGTCACCAAAACCAGCAGTTCCATGAGACAGTGTCTGTCCCATCATCCCCTTCCTCTTTGCCCAGAGGAGGGAGAAAAATTTCATTATTTTCATCCTCATTACCTACACCAAGATTGATTATCACACTCACTTAGCATCTGACTTCCTTTGAATGTTTTTGCCTCATTTCTTTTTTAATGAGTTTTGCATTTGTGAACTCTAACCCCATCCCCTCCCTTTAGAACAAAGAACAGAACAGAACAGCAGAGCCATGAACTGTGACTGTGGAACATGCTATAGTCCACATCCAGAGCCCCCCACCTCTGCAATCCATGTTCTTTTCATTCTTATCATTGCAGCCATGTTTATCATCCTTCTGAAGACATACAAAGCCCTCCCCCCCACCCAGAACATCAGCCACCCAGAAGCTGTAGCCTGTCCTGGCTCTTACAAGCCTCAGAATTCAATTGAGACCCAGAGGAAGGTGAATTTCTCAAGACCCTAGAAGTGGTCAAATGGCTGAACTGATTCAGAGGTGTGCCTTCTGATTCCTCATCCTATCTGATTCCTCATCCTAGGGGCTTTGTCATGACTTCCTAAAGCCTCCTGCAGTGTCTAGAAGGAGGCAGGTGGTAATCTTGTTGCCTGCTCCCCTGGTAAGACCATCTCTGGGGGACTGCGTGCAATCCAGGGTTTTCAGCTCAGGTTTTAGGAAGGTTGCCCAGAGGAGGGTTCCCAGGATGGTGAGATAACTTTAAACCATGCTATCCAAGGATCCATTGAAGGAACTGGAAATTGTATAGGCTAGGGAAAAGACTATTTGGGGTGAGGGGAGGAGGTGGGCATGAGGATTGTCTTCAGGTATTCTTAGGATTGTCATGAGGAACAAGGAGGCCATCTGTGGCATTTTTCCTTTCCTCCCCAGGCCCATGGCCAGAACCCAAGTGCAGGCTTTCCTCACAAGCCACCTGGACTAGAACACGTCTGTCATCCTCTACTCTGCCCTCCTTCTACCCCAGCCCTCACTCAGCTGGCAGGAGGATCTCACTTGGGCATCAGAGTGACCGCACCACTCTTCTGCTCAGACCTGAGTCCACTGCCTGGGTCCAAGGCCCTCCACAGTTCAGGCCCACCCAGCCCCTCCCTTCCCAGCCTGAGCTCATATTAGTCTGCTCTTTACCCTCCACAACCCAGCTAAGCTGGACTACTCACTTTTGGCTCCTTGTACACATTCTGTGCCTTTCCTTCTCTGGGACTTTGCTGACACTGTTTCCTGAGTGACCTTGGACAAGAGACAAGCATTTTCTATTTCTGTAAAGTGAGGTGGGAAGGAGAAGGGAGCTCAGACTAAGGTTCCATACCCCCTCCCTCAGTGAGAAGAGAATAGAAAGAATCACAGACAAATAAGGCAGCTGAGAAAGTGATGTGTTGATTTTCTTACAGACTTCAAAAGGCTTATGTACATAATAAAGACCCACGGTTTCATGTACAGTCCTATTTTTCTTTTTGGCATTATATATGCAAATGCTCATTTTCTTTGGTGCTTCAGTTTAGAATAAGAAGAACATAAAATGGGAAAAAAATAAAATGAGGAGGTTACGCAAGATGGCCTACAAGACCCCTTCCCTTCCAGCTCAAAATTTCTGCTCTCAGAACTCTGCCTGGGATGGCATCCACATTCTCTGCTTCCCCTCACCCTTTCTGCAGAGTCCAGCTTGAATGCCCTCTCCTCCAGGAAGCCTTCCCTCTGGCCCTTCCAAAGCCTGTGCTTGCATCAATGAGGCATTCTTCACGTGTTGGCTCATCTGGGGCAGTATCCTGTTTCTCCACTAGAGAGTAAACTCTTTGAGGGTGGGGACTGTCACATCTAAGATGTAGAGTATAGGGACTTCAGAGACCATCTAGTCCAAGCCTTTCTTTTACAAAGGAGGAAACTGAGGCCCAGAGAGAAGAAATAACTTTCTAGGGGTCCTCTGCCTCCAGAACCAGTGTTCTACGCTGTTTCTTGAATTGACTCGAACGTCTGAGGTCAAATGGAAATCTGGAATGGGGTCCACCTGCTCTTTTCTTCTTCCTTCATCAAGCCTTGCTGATGATATGCTTGCTTTCTTTCTCGGTGGGTGAATGAGAGGGGATAGGATGGGGGGGAGGGTCACAGCCTTTTGGCTGCCTGTGATGTGCTCATGGTCAGGGGTATAGCCACAATCTCCTCCAAGGTCTGGTGATCGATTGGACAGAAGACCAGCTAGAGAATGCAAAAAGCTCAGAGGATCCTCTAGGTACAGAAGCAAGACAGCAAGGACAGCTGGAGCCATGGTTGAGAGCCGAAAGCCAGCTCCCTCCTCTCCTTCACCTTTCTTTCCTCTCCTCTCCTTATTCTTCTCTTCTCTCCTCATTCTCCTTCCTCTCCTCATTCCCCTCTCCTCTCCTCATTCTCCTCTCCTCTTTTCATCTCCCCTCCTCATTCTCCTCTCCTCTCCTCATTCTCTTCTCCTCTTTTCATCCCCCTCTCCTCATTCTCCTCTCCTCTTTTCATCCCTGTCTCCTCATTCTCTTTTCCTCTCTTCATCCCCCTCCTCATTCTCTTTTCCTCTTTTCATCCCCTTCTCCTCATTCTCTTTTCCTCTCTCCATCCCTCCCTCCTCATTCTCCTCTTCTCCTC